>NC_044398.1:10089338-10336838 GCF_006542625.1 Nomascus leucogenys
CCAACTTAAGTTTATCACTAGCTGTCACTGAAGTAAACTATATTTTAGTCTAATGTGTACGTAAATAAAAATAATGCCTAGTGCTACTGAGAAATTACTATTTGTGTCAGTCATTTGGTAGACATGATACATCCTCTCTTTTTCTATCTATAAATCTGTTTAAGGAAGGTAGTAGATAAATCTGTTTAAGGAAGGTAGTAGTATTCTTATATTTAAAGATAATTCGAGTGACATTTTTAGAGCTTAGACATTCGTCCCAAATCACAAACTACATTCCTAATGGTGGTGGGATTTGAACCTATGTCTCCGATTCTAGACTCTCACCTTTCTAGAGCAAGGCCAGTATGAGAATTAACCAGATTCATGACCAGGAAATTATTTTGGGTAAAGACAAATGTTCATCATGGCAATATTATTTGGTGTAAAAAACTGTGTATCTTTCAAATTATGAAAAACGACTCGTGGAAAAATAGAAGGATATGTAAAATCAGTTTTTGCTAGTATGGTAGGAGAATGGATGGCTTTTCTTTTTGCTTCTCTGCACTTTTTACATTAAGACATTTAAAAAATCATGCATAGAAGAAAATCCACCAAAATGTTATTGGTAGATGATGGGGTGTATTGATTTTTGTTTAATCTGCATTTTAAGTTTTAATAATGAGCATATTTATGTTTGCAGTTAGGAAAAAAACCAGTAAGGTTTATATTTCTAAACAACATGGATTTTCATTCATTATTATTCTTATTTTTTTGAGACAGAGTCTCACTCTGTCTCCCAGGCTGAAGTGCAGTGGTGTGATCTCGGCTCACTGCAACCTCCACCCTTGTGGGTTCGAGCAATTCTCCTGCCTCAGCCTCCCGAGTAGCTGGGATTACCGGCGCGTGACACCACAACCGGCTAATTTTTGTATTTTTAGTAGAGATGAGGTTTCACCATGTTGGCCAGGCTGGTCTCGAACTCCTGACCTCAGGTGATCTGCCCATCTCATTCATTATTTTAAAGGAACAATAATTACTGGCTATATGAAAAGAATCATACAAGTAATAAGGTAGAAAAGAATAGTATTCTAAAGTAAAGACAACGTATAAATCTTGCGCATGTATGTAAATTTTCTTGCATTTTATTTCAGCCTCTCAATAGTTTTGAGAATTAAATTTAAATTTAAATTCACTTTCCTTTCCAGATTAGCATAACGAACTGGTCTTTAAAGCAGGTTTTATCCCAGAACTAGAATGGTAATTTGGAAGAAGTCACCACTAAAAAGCATGTATTTAAGATAAACTATTAACAAGTAACCTGTGCTCACTTTCCTTTTTTGGAAACAGCCATACCTGTCATCCAGTCGATCTAGTAACCCACCAGTTACTCTTCGAGCTTGAGTGCAGGACTCTAGGTTTCCAGTTGATGTCTCATTCTGCCAACCTGTAATTGAAGACATTTCCAGTTCTGCTTGCTGAACACGCTTAAGAATAGCCTGTACTTTTTCTTCTGTCATCTCCTCAGACTCTACTCCTTCTTCAAGTTGAACGTCCTCAAATAGAGATTTGAGTTTCTCTTCCGTCATCTCCTCATCAGGACCAGATTTTCCTTTCTCCTGCTGCTCAGAGCTTACTCCTAGTTTTCTAGGCTCTGCTGGTTTAACATCTTTTGGGGACCCAGCCACATTTCCAAGGTATTGAGGATACTCACTCAGACATACATTCTCCAACTGGCTCTCATCTACATCCACTGCTTCAGGCATTTCTGTTAAAGGCACTGAGTCTTCCAGTTTGCTGTCTTCTAAGGAAGTGTCTTCTGCAGTTACGACTGGAGGTCCATCTGCGGAATGCTCTATGTTCCCCTGGGAAGGCACTAGCCCATCACTCAGTCTACTGGGGGTTCTAAGGGGAGATTCTATGCTAGAGAGATCACTAAAATAATCATCTTGCTGGAAAGGGGTAGGTGGTGTGTAGTGCAACCCTGTGGGGGTTTCCAGTTCCACTTGAAGGGAAGGATAACCTATGGAAGACAGTACATTTGGACTGACTGGAATGAATTAGAATACATCAAACAAACAAAAACACATGGAATGACTAAAATTATATCAGGCATGAAAATGTATGATGACTTACAGATTAATGTCGATAAATTTATCGGTTTAGTTCAATTAAATGTAACACAATGAAATAAAAAGCCTAGTGCGAACTCCAATAAAATAGAATACTAATTAAGATATCAATTGTTTCTGTTTTGGAAATTATGATACAGTAAGTAAATATGCACACTAATCTAAAGTATGCAGACTAATCCAATATAAAGTTAGTTGTCATTATATGAGATACTTATTATCTTTCTATATTTAGCATGCAAATTTCATATTGTGGTGGACTGAATACAGCAAGCCACAAGAAACCAGTTTTTGTAATTAATAATTACCTACAACTTATTTTAAGAACTATACATACGAGCAAAGCAACCTAGTTCTTCTTTCACATGAAATTATAGCACAGAAAAATGGATTTAATCTTTCTTTGGAAAGAAATGATTATTAGATTTTAGAGCAGTGACACTGGGAAAAAAATTTTAAACGATGTTAAGAAAAGGATTGAAAAAACAGACCAAGTTTAAAAGACTCCATGTAGTTTCAGGGTGTTGTACAAAAACAGATATGACCAAGATGAAAGGGTTGTGGAGTACATGAAGGTCTTGGTGAAGTTGGTGGTAGGGTCCACTCAGAACCACGAATCAAATAAAGAGAAATGATACACAACAGAGATAGACAGTAGGAAAACCATTTGCAAGGAGCACTCTGAATATTCACGACAATGCTATGAAACACAGAGTTTATTAACCAGCCTCCCAAAAGGGGAGGGGGGAGCTAATCCCTTGTTTTAAACATTGCTGCATGGACTATGCAAGCATTTTTCTGCCTCAGCAGAGAGAAAAGTCAACAATGGTCTGGTCATGGTGAGGAAAGGAAGTTTCATAAAAGTTCAACGAAGAGGAGAGACAGGAAAAAAGCAACAAAGCACAGTTTCTGAATTGTTGGTCTACAAAATGAAAGTCTAATTTTTCCGTCAGTCCAAGGTAAACACCAACTTAGCTGCTGTTGTAAACTCAAATTGCTACAGCAAAGTGAACATTTTTCAGTTATGGCCATCTATAAACCAGACTCTTGTGGAAAAGCTGGCTAAGATTAGCTGAGGTTTATAATCTGCCTAAGTGAAATTACTTCATATACACGTTTCTAAATTTCCCTAAGAAATTTTGAACAAGGAATTTAAAAATATTAAGATACAGCAACAAAAAGCCCTTTCATTTTTGACTGTATTTTAAGGATATTCCAATTTTAAAATGTTCAAATTAAATGAAGCTTTCAACACAACTGCTTCTGTTGTGTTCTGGTGATCTTTTTTATTAGAGTTACTTAAAAAATATTTTTCCCAATAAAGAATATTAGAAGCATGTATAAACTATAACTTATCAATAATTTAAAATTTGATAAGATGATCTATATTTATCTAGTGCAAAATGCATGCGGTTACTAATATATGGCCTTGCATATAAGACAAGGCCTCAACGGGAGCGTTTTTCCAAGGTTCTGTGGTCTTTATAAACTTAAAAAGAACCGCTTTTTACTTCATTACCCATTGTGTTTGTTACTTGGATAACAAGTATGCTTTAAATCTTTTGTTGACTTAAACTTTTTTTTTTTTTAAGGCAGACTGTGCTCGGCCAGACTTAAACTTTTTAATAAGCAGAAACCTTTTAAGAATTTTGAGATATTTTTCCATAAAATATATGCAGAATTAGAAGTTAATTAGAAGTTAGTAACTCTTGTTAGTCTAAGTTTGCCAGTTTAAAAATGGAATAGTAGAAAAATATCCTTAGTTCTTATTCCTGCCTCCACACCATCATCAAATTTTCTACTCAAAATTCATTATAGAGGTTGGATGGGGTGGCTCATGCCTGTAATTCCAGCACTTTGGGAGGCAGAGGTGGGTGGATCACTTGAGGTCAGGAGTTCAAGACCAGCCTGGCCAACATGGTGAAACCCCATCTCTACCGAAAATACAAAAAATCAGCCAGGCATGGTGGCGCACACCTGTAATCCCAGCTACTCGGGAGGCTGAGGCAGGAGAATGGCTTGAACTCAGGAGGCAGAGGTTGCAGTGAGCCGAGATCGTGCCATTGCACTCCAGCCTGGGCGACAGAGCGAGACTTCATCTCAAAAAAAAAAAAAAAAAAACACACAAAAATTCATTGTAGGAATAAATTTTCATTTGTGAGCATAAGACAGCACCATTTTGAAAAACATAGGAAGATATTATGTTTTTCTTAATATTTCAGTGAAAAAAGCACCAATTTACATAATGAGGAAAAAATGACAAGATTATTATATAAATTAAGCTAATGTGAAAGCGGAATTATTATTAGTAACATGTATGCCAATTGAATTAGAAATTACGCTGCCTTTGATATACAATAGATCAAGTAGTTTTTCCAAGGAATAAAAATGTCAGCATATTCATGAAGTTAAAATAACAATGCTAAATAACTAAAGCACGTACTTGAATGATACATTAAATTTTCTCAGTGCACATTTAAATACCTGGTGCCACAACAGTAAATTGCCATTTTGCCTTACAATTTATATACTATATGCTTATACTTTACTCAATACCTTGCTTATTTGATAAAAATGGCTCATCATTTGTTTTACCTATATATGAATAAAAGAGGTAACTAGTTTGGCGGGGGGGTTAATATAAAAATTAAAAGTGACAAAAGCAATGCATTCTCTAGATATTTAACTTTTATGAAATATTAGAAATACCAACTCTTTCAGATACCTTAGGCGTTCATACATCATCATTTATATTGTATATAAACAGAGGTATTTACCAAGTTTGCTCTGATATCAGAGTGTTTATTTGCAGACTCTGGCCGAGAAAATGCTGTGAAAATGAGAAACTAAGTCAAGCAAATCACAGTTTAGTTGCTTTTAAGTGACTGCCTTGTCTGACTGCACTTTCAAATTTTATCAAATGATTAAATAAATATGAACACTAAATTCAATTACCATCAACAGGGTCATGGAAAACATTGTTCTCATCTGCAAAACTTCTGGTGCCTGAAATATTTCCATAATCAAATATTGGTCCTTCTAGCAGTGTCACTATATCTATTCGATTAATTTTTGTCAAGACGGAAGTTAAGGCATCAGCTGAAAAGGAGAAAAAAAGGTTGAAAACCCAATTAAATTATGTCCTTTCAGTCAGCACAATATCTACACAAAGGCATGGCTTTTGCAGCCCTGCTGACATTTTAGCTCCTTCTTACTCCATCTCTGCAATCTCCCTATCCAGAGGACTCAGAATGCTTGCTGCTACAGGGAAGGTGTCAGAGTATTAATCATCACTTTGTAAAGCTGTGCTCCACTGGAACAGTGCAGATGAGCCTTAAAATAACTAGATTCCTGTTGGTTATAAGGGGATCTAATAAAACTAAAGTTTCTTTTCCTCTTAGAATGTCAAAATAGGTCACCCTCATATTTGGTACTTATTTTAATGACTTTCTAAGGTCAAGTTGACACAGGCAAACCCACAATAATTTATTCCACATTGTTGCGGGTTGGCACTTGCCAAAATACAGGACTACCACCCAATCCCACCAGCCAACAAAACCAAACCCAACAACAGTAGAGCCAACCAAGCTGAGTAAAACTATTTGCTCCCCTAATATGATCCTGTCTTCCCTCTCTGCACATCCACCTCCAGCGACAGTGGTAATTTTGGAGTGTTTCTGATGACTGTGTCCCATGATTTAACAACTAAAATTATTTTTTCAGTTTTGATGGTCACAGAGAGAATGACAGGCCAGATGCGGAAAATTCCCTGCTACTTGCTTTCCAAAAAGTTTCTGAAGAATAGAAGTTTAGACTGTTAACACTAAATTAAACAAGTATAACTTTAAAAGACTTGCTATTACCTCATGATCACTTAGTTTTCTATATTAAAGATTACAGAAAATTAGAACAATACTTGAATGAACCTAACAGTTGGCTTATCTAAAATATTACATTTATGCAGTTTTGAAAGTTAAAATAATATAATTTCAGCATACTTGTGGCATTTTTTCCGTCTCTGGTAACCCATTTTTTTAATAACATGAAGCTTTGAGAAATTAAAGAATTTGGGTTTTCCACACGTATTTGATTGATTTCATCCACTGAAAAATTCAGTTCCCTTGCCAGTTCTGTAGAAAAGAAAGAGAGTTACTAGGATTGCATACTCTACTTTTATCACACATGTTTCATAAAAGTAATGCTCAATTGCCACAAAAAGAAAAGGGAATTTTATAGTCAAGCTCAAGTACAGCCTCAGGCATTAATTTTTATATACTTGGCTTCATAGCAAAGTAGTGACCATATGCAGGCTGTGACTTAACTCTCCTTAGGTAATTACTTACAACCAGATTTTTTTTAGAGACCATCTTATAAAGATTTTTAGACTTAGGCTGGGCACAGTGGCCCAAACCAATAATCCCAGCACTTCAGGAGGCTGAGGCAGGTGGATTGCTTGCACTCAGGAGTTTGAAACTAGCCTGGGCAACATGGCAAAACGCCTGTCTCCATACACACACAACAACAACAACAACAAAAACACAAAAATTATCCAGGTGCAGTGGCACATGCCTGTGGTCCCAGCTACTCAGGAGGCTGAGTTGGATCACTTGAGCCCAGGAGGCAGGGGATGCAGTGAGCTGAGATTGTGCCACTGCACTTCAGCCTGGGCAATAGAGCGAGACCCTATCTCAAAAAATAAAAAAGATTTTTGGAGTTTGCAAAGAGGATGTTGCATGATTGTTTTAATTCAGCCAAATTCTCTATAATTTGAGCAAATTACAAGATACATAGGGGTATACAATTCATGTATATGGCACGAGAGATGCTGATAGGGTTTGTGCTAAGCAATCTTCATGAAGATATCTTTTACTCACATAATATGCCACCCTCTATGCCTTCAAGTTTCATAAACTCCACACGGGAGGTTATATGATGACTCCAGGCCAGATCATCTTATATGACATGAAGCTACTTGAGTAAAAAATAAAAGGGAGACAGCTTTCTGTCCATCTACTCATATACACTCATATATACTCATATTCAATCTTGTAAATTGCAGAGTGTCTTTGGAAAGATACATATGATCTCAGTATTAGTGGCTGCCTTGGAAGAGGGAAACTTAGGAGTCAGAGAAGGGAAGGAGACTTAGTTCCCACTGTATTTTTTTTTTGTATCAAAACAGTTTATCAGGTGTGTGTTACCTTAAATGATAACAAAAAGCAAGAAATGGGCAAAAATAGTCCCATGGAAAAGGAATTGGTCAAGACTCTATCCCCCTTACAAAATACTTCCAGCAATTTTGCAAAATGCATTCAGAGGCTCAAAAAAGTCCATTATCTTTTGACCAAGTGATTCACATTTAGAAATTTACCCTGACAATGTATGAGTTGTATACAATGATTTATATACATGAATGTTCATTGAAAACAATCCACATGTTGAACAAAAGGATAAGAGTTAATTTAAGGCAGTGGCTTGCAAACAACTGTTGTGATCATGGCCTACAGTTAGAAAGACATTATATATCATGGTGTTTACATAAATAAATCAGATCTTCACGGAGCAAAATTTAGCCTTAATACACTTAAACACAGTCATTTTCTTTTATATAATATTCCATTTAAAAACAAAAACAAAGCATGAACTGATTTCACATCTCATTGAAGCATTGTGAACCACAGTTAGAAAACCACCATCATAAGGTACATCTATTGGATATTTTTTTATGCATTAAAACCAAGATCAGAAAATATTTAATTTTGTAGAATGACACAGTTACAAATAAGCAGATTACATTGTATGTATAACATTATAAAAAGTTCTTATTTAAAAAAAGCACATAAGATGTTAATAGTGGTTTCGAGGGACAGATATAAATTTTGTTCTCTTAAATGCTTAATATTCTTAATAATTATCATTGAGCATACAGTAATTCTAGTTAGAGAAGTTAATTATTTTAAGTTCTTCATCTCTGTGTCTTAAGAGACAATACTCCTACTGCCCAATAAGCCTTGATGACAAAATTGTATCCACTGTCTAGAGACTTAATAAAGAGCAAAGACACTGACACTAGGAAGTTTAGGTTTATGGCTTTTTGTCTGGCTATTATGCCACATCTCCAAAAATTTACCCTGACTGTATTTGCTTAAGGAAAATAATCTAACAGTTCTGGCAATATAATAATGCAAAACAAACATTTGCTGCAGTATATTTTCAGATTACAATGTCCAATGTTAAAATATAAAGTTGATATTAGTAAATATTTATACATAATAAATTACTATTAACTCTCAACTGCCTACAAAACATTACTCAGACCACCTATCTTTTCAGAACTCCCCTCAGCTCCCAGCCATTAGCAGTATGCCTGAGAGCAGAGACTAGGTTGATGAAGAGAGGAGGTTTTGAAATGGGGTAGTGGTGGTGGGGGTGGACGGGGACTGAGGTCATTCAAAGGAAAAAAAAATTAGATGAAATTGCTTCCTATTATCTAGTTTCATATTCTCCCACTAAATAGAGATAACTGTATGGAATGTATGTTGCTAATGGTATGCAAGATGAATTTAGATGTGATGATAATGAATATTTGGCCATGCATTAAAAAATATACTTAACCTATAAAACTTAAAATTTCTCAGATTCATGTGAGGTAGGATTTTAAGGGTCCTGTTAAGCTCAAAATTACAATGCAGAATTGTCCAATTTGTCCAATTGATATGAAATCTCATCATCTTTTATTTTGTTTTATTGAGATGGAGTCTCTCCCTATTACCCAGACTGGAGTGCAGTGGTGCGATCTCAGCTCACTGCAGCCTCTGCCTCCCGGGTTCAAGCGATTCTCCTGTCTCAGCCTCCCAAGTAGCCAGGACGACAGGCATGCACCACCACACCTGGCTGATTTTTGTATTTTTAGTAGAGACAGGGTTTCACCATGTTGGGTAGGCTCGTCCTGACCTTAAGTGATCCACCTGCCTCGGCCTCCCACAGTGCTGGGATTACAGGTATGAATTTTATAGAATTCAGCTTTTGTGAATTAAGTATATTTATTTACATATTTATATTTTAAAAATCACATTTAAAAATTTTTAATTCAAAATTTAAACTTACTGTCATTGTTTTCTTGTTTACATAGATAATGCAAATAATCGTTTCCCATTATCAAAATGATATAAGATTTTTCTTTTAAATAAATATTTGAGCACAAAAGTGAGTTAAAGAAGAGTATCAGATAAATACACATAGAGTTTTATGTGTATATCATAAAAATTGTGAAGAGGACTTCACAGTGAATGACTAAAATTTGTGCAGCCTAGGCATGGGTTAATTGAACTGTTGCCTAGAAAGCCGCTCTAAGGACATAAACCATGTGAAAGAATTTTGATTAATGAAGTCATAGGCCTTAGCTGTGTTTTCTTTTGTGCTACAAGATAAATTTGCTATTCAGTAAAAGGTTAACCTACATTACAGAAGTGACACTGTGAAGAAAATGCTTAAATTTAAGGTAAAATAAATTTAAATTTCTATTTCTCAGTGCATATGCATAGAAAAGGCTTTGGAAAAACACAGTATACAAGGTACAATCAGTTTTTATCTCTGGGTAGATAAAATTATTGGTGATAAAAATGTTTTTTACTAGTTGCCTGTTTCTACTTTTAAAATATATATATTGAACTGCTTGTGAGTAAGACAAAGAAATGAAGAAACTAATTTGTTCCATTCAGGAGTGTGTACACTTACCTGTCCAACTAAGTCCCAGGTGATCGGCTACTATTGCCATCCTGATATCTGTCCGTTCACATGGACTCTGTGGACCTACGATTTACAATTTCTTAATTAAAATAATCATCAAGAAAGGTACGATACTGGAAAATTGCTTTTAGCAGTACGCAGATTTTACAGAGAGACTAATGCTAACACTGTACACTTAAATGTGTCCTAGTCACCTACATGAACACTTCTTTGCACATGGCTCACTTGTTTTTCACCTGCATCAGGCCAAATGTCAGACTACATGGATGCTCAATGTAATGGGATTGAACATGCTGACGAGCTAGCTAGTTTAAACAGTTACAGAAGTGTCGTGTTGGTGAAAACACCATGATGGGATTTCAACATCTGTGCTTTTGCTTTGACAGAATCATATCCATTAGCACATTAAAAAAAAAAAAAAAAAGGTTGTTCATCTTGAATGACACCAATATCTTCAGCATGCTTCCCTAGCTGTCTACCGTGTGGTTTGATCAAAAGGCAGAAAGAAGAGTATATACGACAGCACATACAGATGACAATGACATAATGAGAAACTACGGTTAAGTCACTCCACAGGCAATCACAACAGTTCATGCACTAGGGTCTACGAGTTGGAAAGTGTTTACAAACTATGCTCGTTCTCCAGGATGTGAGCAGAGTGCTCGAGAGACCTGACTGCCTTCATTCTCACCAGTCCTTCTACTGCTCCTTTTCTCACTGCCGGCCTTTTCACTCTTTGATTTTAAAGGTGCTGCCTCTGTTTTCTTATCTCTAGCAGACTTCGTTGTAACCGAAGGCTGGCCACCCCGGGAAGTCTCGGACAACGACGTGTTTCTTGAGGTACTTTCTTCGTCATCGGACAATTCGGACTGCATCTTTTTGTCTTCTTCAGAGAGGCGGTCCACAAGCTTTAAGGTCTCACCACTAATTCCCTTAAAATATTCAATGGAATGTTTACATACTTCCTTGAGCTGACTTTTCCTAACTTTAACTGTGCAGCTGGTGGTGGTGGCAGTGGTGGTGGTGGTGGGGTGGCAGTGGTGGTGGTGGTGGTGGTAGTGACACAGGTGGATCTTACCTTTACTGGCAACTTGGATGGAAGCTGTTTGGCCTTGCCTTTCTCTGGCTGCCCTTGCTTTTGTGTGGCACATGCTTTTCTAACTGCAACTATGTTATCCCTGTGTGTGTTTTTCACTGGAATTCTGGACTTTACATCTACACATGAAGAAGTAGGAAGGGCTTTGGTTTTCTCGGATTGACTAACCTGCTTCATTTTACTTGCTTTAGTGTTTGACATATGGTTCGGTGGGAAGGTATCTTTTGGTGAAGTGGCCTTTATGGGAAGTTTGGATTTTTGCCTAATCCCTATCAATTCCTTTGTTTTTTGCTGTTCTCCAAGAACTTTCTGCTTATCTCTTATACAGTGTCCTTGTAGTACCCCTGTCTTTTTTCCTGATGAGACTTTCACTGGGTTATCTTTCTCTGTGGTACAAGTGGGTGCAGAATGTTCTGTCAGAACTATATTACTCATAATGTTATCTGTCTGTATAGTGGAAGAATCCAAATTGTTGTTGTTATTAAAGTTATCTTTTTGAAAATCATGTTTCTCATGGGGCCTAACGCCCATCTGGCTATTGGCTGTATTTGAAATCATTGTTATAGTTTCGTTTTCTAATCCCTGACAACTGGTCATCACCGCTTCTATCTTATCTGTTATTTCTCCAGGGCCTTCTTTCTTCATGGTCATGGTGGATGCAGAAATTCCCATTTTTATAGGCGTGCGCAACTTGGGGTCAACTTTAGAGGTGTTAGTGGCTGCTGCTGATTTCTCCAGGGAGCCACTACTGGATGTGCCTTCCTGACACTCTCCGCTGGTCGGGATGCTGGGGTTAGGTTCCACTGTAGGTGTCTCTACATTTCTCTCTAGATTGGTTTCTACAGTGGTGTCCCCTGACTGTGGCTGTGGTGTGGCAGTGACCATACTTTTATCCCCTTCCCCCTGGTCCCCTGACTTCCCTTCAGAAGTATGCTCACCAATCTGGAAAAATTGGAGCCTCTCTTCAACAAAATCCCTCTTGCTCATGTCAATTGCACCACTGCGAGTCATCTCAAACATTTTTCCTTCATGAAATGGGAAGGGGTTAGGCTCACTAGTTGGGGTACTTTCATCAGTTGGCGTTCTGGCTGGCGTTGTATCAGGGGTTGTTGCTGGAGAGCGGTCTTCTACCGCCAGCCCAAATGGCTTAGTTTCATCTTCCCGTGATTTACTGTCAAAAACTTCATCATCCCCTCGGTTATTGGACCAAGGGTCAAAATCTAGACCTTTGGTAGCTACTGTTTTAAAAGGAGTGGCAAATTCTTCATCTACTTTGTAACTGAAGTAAGTATCAGGAAACACTGATCTGTCAGGATGTCTGCCTTCCAGTGTGAAGAACTGGGCCCCTGACTTCTGATCAGTCTTATCAGGAGTCTTTTCGGATGAAGAACTTTTAGAAGGTGGCTTGTCCTCATCTGGTCCCACCTTTCCCTCCTCCTCGATAACTTCAAGTTTACTTTGGCTAAAAGAGCGGTCAGCTGGCTTCAGAATGCCCTCTGTGTTCCAGATATCTTTCTTAATTTCCATGGCTTGAATTGGGAGTTTAGAATCGCTCTCTGTCAAGCCATCGTCTTCATCTTGCAGGTCATAGCCATCCAGAGAGTCGATCTCTGTGGCATCCGTGTCATGAGAAAACTCTGCTGTGGTGGCAATGGAACACTCTGTGATGGACTGGTCGTTGTTCCCATTCTGGGCAATTTCATTCTGAGGTGAATCAAGGCCAAGGCCAAATTCATTATCTTTTCCAGATCCGTTACTTTCCAGTTCTTTCTGGTTGGAAGCCTTTTCAGCAGAAGCTTTGGATTTTTCTTTTTGCTCATCGTCCACTTCCTTTAATTTGAAGGTATATTTTTTAACTGGGACTGGCTGATAAATAGATTTGTCATCGCTTGAATCACTGATGTCTGCCCCGGGAGGAACTGGTGAAGGTGGCTGCACTCTAATGACAGGTTCAGCCAGCTGGTACTTGTCATGCTCATCTTGCAGATTGACTTCAATCATGTCAACCTCTTTTTCTGGGAGATAATGATGCTTCTTATCTGACTCAATCTGGTCCGCATCCAGTGGTGGAGGAGGGGGAAATTCAATATAGGCAACTCTGTTATTTTTGTGTCTTTGGTTAGAGTCTTTGCTCACGTCATTAGGCATTTCACGCTCGACTGCTGTTTCCTCCACTGTAGTCTGCTTAAGGGAGGTTGACTTGGCCTGTTCCTCCTCCTCTGATTCCTCAGAAACCTCGGGAATTGGGCTGGGTTTGCCTGGTATATAAGCTATGAGCGAGTCAGGTGTCTTAGATGTAAATTCATAACTCACTTCCTCTGAACTGGGCGTTTCTGGGGTTAAAGGGCTTTTCCCAGAACTGTCTAGAAAGGATACTTGCTCTAGAGTATCATCTTCTGGACTACCTTGGGGAGAAGGAGGTTGCTTTTGCTGTCTAGTTGTATAAAAGGTCCCCCTGGTTTCTTGTACTGTCTTACATTCCTGACTTATGATTTTTTTTACACTTCCTTGTTGTATCTCCTTTTCATATTGCTTCCCCACTTGTACAAAACTGACATAAACGGGTAAAGTTTTTATCTCTTTCCCTCCCTCTGTCTGGGCTAGTGGTGCGAGTTTTTCCAATCCATCAATGGGACTGTGGTCGAATACATCACTAGAGGGAGATTCCTTTCCTGGGCTAAACTCTAAAGAATCAGGAGATTTGGTGGGGGAGGTTTCGATTTCCTCGAGAGGTGGGCATAAACCTACATAACTCTGGTGTTTGGAAACTTTGCTGATTTCTGAATAGGTAACTTTTTCATCTTCTATAGAATTAAAGTGCTGTGTCTCAACTGTCTCTTTACTCATGCTTGACTGGGACAATTTTTGTGATAGTTCATGTTTTGGAAATGCCGACTGTTCACAAAAACCATCGGGAATATTAGAAGACAGCATTCTCCTCTCATCAGCAACTCTGACGGGAATGTGTGACACTGCTGAGCTCTCGCTCCTCCTGGAAGGCTGATCAAGCAATCCACCTGGATGGTCCCCTTCTTTCACAACATATTCCCTATATAAGACTTTTTTGGAGGGAGATTTTACAGTCATTTCTTTAATTTCTGAGAGAGAGCCGTTTGTTAACAATTTGTGTTCTCTCTCAGTCACAGACATAAATTCATTCTTTTGATCAACACTTTTACTCTCAGGGTGACCAATGTGATTCTCTCTTACATCATGAACAAGTACATGCGAAAGTTTTTCTTTCTGAGACTTATTGTTAGTGGCTCCCGAACTCTCCCATGTTCTAAAGACCTTTTTGTCCCATGGTCCCCTAGTTGCTAAATCTGAGGTTATATGACATGCCAAGTCTTTAGCCTGCTGCTCAGAAAAAGAGTCAGGCATTGCTTTACTTGACATTTCAGTTCTCTGTTTTTTCACATTATCAGAGCCAGAATCATTTACAACAATTTCGTTGCTTTGGGCATGCTCATCTTTGGCTTTTAATACCATAAAATCTTTTTGCACAGATACACTTTCATCTGGGAGGTCTATGGCCTTCTGCTGTTTTTCTCTAGCAAAAACTTGGTAGACGGGTAGCTTGCTCTCCTGTATTTTTTTAACTGGGATTCTGGACTGGCCATCTGACTTTCTGTCTTCTTGAGACATGTCCTTACTTTTTGCGTGTGTGCCTTGTTCAAATTTTAATCTAATGGAACTGAGTTTAGATTGTTTGAGCTGGAATCCAGACTGGGGCCCATCAGGTGCTTTGCTCTGTGAAATACTTCCTTTGGCTTCCACTGTGGACTTGCTGTCCTCAGTCTGTTGGGAGAGAACCATCTTCTCTGGGCTGCTGGGCAGACTGGGTGCCTTCTCCTCGGCCTTGGGGAAGCCTTGTCCATCAGGGCCATGCTGTCTTGCCTTAACCCACTCATCATTGGATGCCAGCAGTTCTGTCAGTAGCACTTTCTCAGGGCTGCTACTGGTAGGGCTTTGAGAAGAATATTCTTTGCCATTTTTAGGGCGTGCCTTTTTCTCTGGGGACTGCAGTTCATCATTTAGCTTTTCAGTTTTGTCACGAAAAAACTGTGACACTTCAGTCAGTTTTTCTTCAGCCTCCTTCACAGTCCTGTCCACCCTATCTTCATATATCAACTTCTCTCTACCTCTGTCTAATCTGTCCTCAGTAAAGCGCATCCACATGGCATGTTTTGGACTACTAACATTGCCAGAATAGTGCAACACTGTCACTTTATCAAAATGCTCATCTTTAGACACTTTACCTACACCATTTTCAGAAACATCTTTATAGATTTTGGAGAGAATTTCTTTTTTGGGGGCAGTGGCTACTTTTTCTCTGGACCGCTTATCAGACCCCTGTAACTCTGAGCTAGGGGGTCCTGCATGGTCTGTAACCGATTCCTCGGTATCAGAATGAGACACATCTAGCTTTTCTGACAGAAGCATTTTCTCAGCAAACCTGTAAGACTCCCCTCTTAGTTCTGACAACTCATCGTCATGGTATTCTATTGAGTGTTGACTCAAAAGCTTCAATGTTTTATAAGAGTCATCAGATATGAGTTGAGCAGAACTAGGGCGGCTATCTTCTTCTTGGGACACAGGAGTGTTTACTCTGGAAGACTCCAGATAAGAAGGCAATGACTCTTCAGCAGTAAGTTCTTCTTCTTCTTGCTGACCCTGCTCCTCTGAACAAGGAAAAGCATCGTGTTTTTCTGGCAGAAAATCTTTTAGGTTAATATCTCCCCGGGATAAGTCTTTCTGATATACATACATTTCTTTTTCTGGATGCTTTTTGGTTTCTCTAATAATGACTTCAGTGGGCTCAGCTTGGTTACCTTTTTCGATGTGGACTTCTATTATACGCTCCAGTTTGGGTTTCATTTGGTTGTCCTTCTCTGCATGCTGGGCTGAGGTTTCAGCAGCAGACTTGTGAACATCTGGAGACACTGCCGACTTATGTTCAAACAGACCTGCCAGTTCTTTGGAAGGATCCCGCCCGGACTGAAAGGCCTTCATGATGTCATGGACTGACATGGTTTCTTCAATTCTTTCAGATGCACCTTCACCGCCTGGTGGAGAATGATAAACCATTCTGGTGGTTGTGGTTATGTGAGTCTCTTCTTTAACACGCATGCCTTTGCTTAAAACCCGATTGTGGTCATCTTCTTCGCTACTGGCTTTCATTTGAAATGCTTTCACTTTTTCTTTAATACTAGAGGTGGTAGGCTTTGGTTCCAATTCCATAAAAGTAGGTGAAGGTTTAGGTGACACGGGCTCCTCTGGTTGGGTCTGGGGAACATCCCCAGCTGAGGGCTCATAGCTCCTGATAACATGAACCACTTCAGTTCTTGTTTCTGTAATGACAGGAGGGATGGGAACTTCATGAAAAAGTGGTTTAGGACCAGTGCTTTCAGCGCTTTGTGGGGCTGAAGGTGTCTTTTCACTTCTTGTTTCAAAGCCACTGTCAGACAAGGGACTTTTATCTTGGTCATGTTGAGAAAAGTCATCAGGAGACTCTAAAATGGTATCTGTTCCAAAAAAGGAATCAGCCATTTTACACAATTCTTTCTCAGAGGTGGAAGGCCTCATGGAGGCTGGAGGCATTTTGAGTTTGTGTTCCTGCAAAGCAATTGCTGGTTTTAAAACTCTTTTCTGTCTCTCCTCACCATCCTTCTTTGCATCCTCAAACTTGTATTTTAAGTTTGTCAGTGAACTACTCCCAATATCATTTGTTAGGTAATCAATAACTTTGGTCAAGTTATAATCCTTTTCGGAGGCGGCTTTTGCTTTTACTTGCACTCTCTCTGGCAGAGATGGAGAATGGCTCGCAGCAGCTTGTTGTCTGGCTTCCTGGATTTCTTCCGAACTAAATTCTATCCAGTCATCTTCAGGACAGTGTCCTTTGTCACTCTTTGGTGATTTGGGTGATCCTTTATTATCTACACACACATCCTTTTTAAGGATTTCACTAACTTTCACTAAGTCTTCCTTTACTTTCTCTACAATTTTGAAAGGTTCTTCATCATCGATTCTCCCTTCTTTTGGGAGTTCAGGTTGGAATGGCTTCTCCTCAGGCACATCTGTCTGTAGTATTGCGGTCATCCGCATTAGGTCCTCTTTCATTTCAGCTACATCTTTTAGTATCTCCTGACTGGAAGATAAAGAAGATGGTGTAGACAACTTAAGGGCAGAGGGTGCAAGGAACAAAGATGACTTAACTGGAGATGAAGTTCGACTGAAGTGAGGCTGAGGATGTGTCTCCGTAGTCAATGTTTTAATGGGTGACAGCAAGGCTGCTGCTGATTTTGTAAATGAATTAGAGTCTGGAAGTTTCTTTAATGCTGGTTCTGGCAAAACATTGACTACAGAGTAGACTGGCACTGTTA
This sequence comes from Nomascus leucogenys, assembly GCF_006542625.1. Classification (NCBI taxonomy): domain Eukaryota; kingdom Metazoa; phylum Chordata; class Mammalia; order Primates; family Hylobatidae; genus Nomascus; species Nomascus leucogenys. The sequence goes on from NC_044398.1 coordinate 10,106,675, forward strand.
TAATTGATGAAGTTACAGATGAGGTAGTTGCAGATATTGACGACCCAAGGGATGTATAGAGTGCACTTGCGGAAGGAGTTCTTAGAGACTGAAAAGCTGATGGTGCTGCAGAAACATATGACCTGAGTGGGGAAAATGGCATTGCAGTCGTGGTAGAAAACACTTTCTCAACTGTGTCAGTGGCTGCATTGACCACAGAGCTCACAGAGTTTGTAGCAGAAGAAATTTTTTCCTGTAACGTGGCAGTGGCTTTGCATCCATTAATTAAAGTTGAGGATGATGGATATTTTAGAGGGGAAATAGATCCGTTGACTAACGCTACCTCTGCATGTCCAGGCATCTGCTTCACAGGTGATGAGAGAGAAGATGCCATTGTAACTTTGGCTGATGAAATGACATCAACTGCTGATTTAACTGGAGACACCACTGACTTTAAAGGTGCAGATATTAGCGGTGCTGCTGATGTAATAATTGACTTAAATGGCAAACTTGAGGAATACATATTAATGTTTGATTTGGGGGAGGCAGGGGGTGTCATGGTAATTGATGACCTCTCCAAAAGAGACCCTGCTGTAGTCACTGGAGAGGTTCGAGAGGAAAACGTAGAATTGGATGCCAGCCCTTTTAAGGGCGTAGCTTCCGTGACTGCTGGAGCTCTGGCCAGGGTACCAGAGGAAACTTGGATATTGTATGGAGATTGTGACACCACAGTTTTTATCGGCGAAGACATTGTCCGAAAGGATCTAATTGGAGATGCCACGTCACTAATGGATTTAACTGAAGATGTAGTTGACGCGCCTAATGTGGATTTGATTGGAGAAGGAGTCGAAACAGACCATATTGATTTTAACGGAGAAGCTGATGGCGTATTAGAGGAAGAACTTGATAAGGAAGTGAAGCCTGACTTGGCTGGCCCGGGCACTGTAATCGGAGCTGTTGTCCAGGACTGGTATGGTCTTGTAGAAAAGAATGGCTTGTATGAGTAAGTGGTGGGGAGGGATCTTGTTGCTCCTGTACTCCGTTCAACTGTTTCTTAAATTTTAAAATGAAATCAAACACAAAAATCAACAAAAATGGTTGAGAAACAGAGAGACCAGAGAAAAAAATTGGTCAGTAAACTTTGAAATATTACAAAAGCAAGTACAATTGTTTGCATGATTTAGAATGGAAGAGGCAAAAGGAACAATTAAGAGGAAAAATAAATTTCTACAGACATAACTGATCTGAAGTTCAAAAAAAAACACAACTAAATAAATAAAAAACAGAGTAATGTGAAATGAAAGAAAAAGCACATTGCAACCAAGGAGGCAAACAATGAAAAATAGAAAACATGAGGAAAGAATTAATGATGAGAAAAATAACCATAATGGAAAACTGTTCCCTACTTCCTATTGACTTTCTTATGTGTTGGTTTTGAAATAGCAGTAGCCATTCTTTCTATTTTGCCTGTATAGGTACATGTTTGTTTTGTGCAACCACACAACTTTCATTTTAGTAATTTCTAATGTCCTCTCTCTCCTTTAGCCTTTCCATGATACAGATTGCACCTACTTAGAACCATTTCAATATATGTAGCTATACATTAAATATCTAAAACTTTTTTTCAAAAACCACTCAAGCCTATTTCATGCAGAATCCAAAATAACTTTTAAGTGACAGGCAACTGATGTGCAAACTGTGAAGCCACTGGATTTTAAATCTGTATCTCCCATGCACAGTTCGGTTATGCTTTACACCCATAAAAAGCCAATAAGAGCAAGAAGTTTTCTGAGTCAGAATTTTAAACAAAAAAACAAAGAAAAGGAATGTTTGCATTTATCTTTTCCATGCAGTATATTCCTTTTGATGAGGGGGAAAGAAAACATAATATGAAATGACTTTAAAATGCATGTGTACATATACACACACAAAGAAAAAAAACAGAAAATATGGTTCATGGTTACCATAAGCAAGCAAAGCAACTGAAAACATTTTATCATGCACAATATATCATGGCAAACAAGCCAATGAAGTAATACAATTCGTATGCCATATTATGCACAATATATAAACTTTAAAGATACTTTCACAAGGGCATTTAGAAAGAAGAGTACACTTTTTCCATGAGATATGAAGTCTTGGTACCTTTTGAGATTTTAGGAAAATATTTTCTACTGCACATTATAAAAGCACCTGCAACTACATATGTCCATGTCTGTAACTCTTCATTATGGATAAAAGCATATAGTTTATCTCAGATATTTTTTCATAACCTAATCTACATTTAATTCTCAAAAGCTATCATGGGGGGACATCTAAAAAGTACATTCATATTTTTAACACCCCATATTTAAGTACCTACAGTAGGATATGTGGGGTGTGTGGATATATGTTTATCAGTTTCAAAGGTACCAATTCTGGTGCCTTCCCATAATATTCATGGGACTCATGGATATCACAAACACCGAAGCAGTCATGAGGTAGACCTACCACTAGAAAGAATGGATATAGTAATACCAGCATTTCTTCTGGCAATGGAGCAAGAAACACACAAATGAAGTAAGCACACTTGCTCGGGAGCACAAACACATACTTGGTCCTCTCTGCTTCTACAACTTAAACAAACCAAACTGGTCACAGAGATTTGCAAGGCCTGCCAACGGCTAATGTTCTACATCAAAGTTGAATACAGTTTTGCTCCAAGAAAGCCCTGGTTCAGAATAGTGAAACTCAAAGAGAAAATGAGAATCTGCTTCAGCTTTTATGTTCTTCTTCATGCTGTGCCCGTGCCATTGCTACAATCCAGTCCTTGGATTAGCAGCTACTCCCACAAGGGTGAAGATGTTCATTTCTAGTGTACATTTAAATTCAAACATTCTGAACACATCCTTTCCTAGGCTTACATATTATTCTAAAGAAAGTGGAAGAACTAAGGAAAAACTCGCCTATTCATTACCCCTTCTTGCCATAATTCTCCAATATTATACTGCTGAACTCTTTTGGAAATGCCACGCTGCAAATGGAAGGTTCGGGGATTCCTTCAAATTCAATGATTTGAGCTTAGTCTGTATCTCACAAGCATTTATTTTTGTAACTATCAGACACTGACAAAGCATCTATCCTTTACCACTGATGGCTGGCTCTATCAGGCAAAGAAGTCTTTTGAACCACGTCTATGGTTTTATACTTCGCAAGGAACAACCAACCTACCAATCAGTGACACATTTTATGCTTTAGTGACATATATTTTGGGATCCCTTCATAACAGGGAATTTCTGGATGTCAGGCACTGAACTAATCCAGAATCTTTTTCCTGGGGGGAAGGGGTTGGAAAGGCAGCGTGGTGAGGGAAAAGTGGCATTCACTTGGAGTTCCATAACACCAGTTTTGAGACTTAGTTTTCATTTAGTCACTTCCTATTCCTATTCATTCCCTTGTTTACCACCCTTATGTACCCTTTCATAAAACAGAAAAGTTCCCTCCTCTTCTATCAAAAGTCCAGGAACACAAGGTGCATACACCTTAGCTGGATCTAACCAGTAACACTATTATAAGTGGGAAACATTCAATTGACTTTGCCTTAGCAACCAGAATCAGACGGAAACTCACCTGCCTGAAGGGGCCTCCGACCTAAAGCAACTGGTCCATTGAGCCTGTCCAAAGCTTAACGATGTTGCCTACAGGGTCTCAACCAACTACCCACTGAGGATCTCTAGGGCAAAATAGTATTCCAAAGAAAACCTCCCGAATGTATTTAGTTCTACTGGAAACCACCTAGCTACACACACACACACACACACACACACACACACACACACACACACACCCACACACCTCTCTTCTGCTGTGTAGCATAATATGAGTTAATTTGAGCCCTTATGTTTCTGGGAGGATTTAGACATTTCTGCTAGAGGAGAACTGAGATCTGAGGAAACATTCTTGAATGTGGTAGGTTTCTTTCATTTCTCTTATATTCTCCATTTTGTATTTAAATATTGAAACTTCTCTAACAGTCAAGGAGCTAGGCTCCAGAAGATGATGCTAAGACCATCTCAACTAAGTAGTGCAGTAGTGTCCTGCCGCAGATCTTACATGCTATGCTGTTGGCCCACAAAAACAAGACTTCAGAAAAGGTGGGAAAAGCCAAAGTTGTGACTCTTACTGGCAAATTTCCAGACCTCCTTGGACTTAAACTGTGTCAGTGGGAAACTGCTAGGATGATTCACTAATTAAAAAATAATTTTTGTATAATTTCCCCTCATTTAAAATGAGGAGAATGGTTAAAGTGGCACCAATATGTCAGTCAAATACAATGCTGAGCTCAATACTCTTAGTTCCTGCTGGTGGAGGGGGTTATCTTGAGGGCTGTAGAGATCACCAGAGGTGATGATTACAAGGATGAGGGAAGGAAAGGGAGGAGGAGGCAGACAGAAAGAGAGAGAAAATATATAAACAGATAAGAGTGAATGAATCTATATCTTAATAAGTGCATGCCAGCTAACAATGAACCAAAACAATCGTTGAGAAAAGAAAAGGGTCTAACCGGTCTAGTGAAGACCAGCCTTAGAACTGATATTTTAATAAAGGACAGGAGGAGAGGAAGTGAGAGGGAGGGAGGGAGGAAAGAAGAACTCTGTAAACAAGTGCTACCTCAAGAAGGTAAGGAAATGTGATTCTTGCAAAGTGGGAAGAAAAAGAATCGGGACTAGGATATGACAACCTATCTATACTGAGAAAAATGAGATGACAAAGTAACGTTATCATTTTTCTACCATTCCAAATATTTGAGTAATTTTTTTCATCTGAGCAATGATCTAAAGCAACATTCATATTTATCTCCTAGCATAGTTAATCAAAGTAAAAATCAAGGTTTTAAAAGAAAAGTAATAGATGTTTCTAATTTAAAAATAGTTAATGCCTTTAAAAACTGTTTTGAAGTATGAGCTAGGGGTGTTTTTACCTCACATCTTCAACTAGGTACAAAATATTACCTAGGTTGTATGATAGGGTTTTCCTGCGGGCAATTTTTCTTTTGCCATTGAGTTTCCAAATGATAAAATTTGGTTTGTATAGAAAAAATGTCTCTTCTTATGAAAATCCACATAGATTAGTAAATGTGTTAGAAAACTCACTCATTCCAGGCTCAGTCAAGTAGCTGTAGCGCTTACGTAAAGCTAAGGATGCGAAGCTCTGTCGTCTGTCTGTTTTCTCAACCTGAAAAGGAAAAAAAAAAAGACAACTCTATTTCCAACTTCCCTGTGACATCTTCAGTTTTAAAACATTTTGTAGGATGGCATGTTGATAATTTGTTTATTTTCCTTCTTAGGAAATGCTAATTTCCTACTGGGAGTTTATAGCCCCACCCCCCCGTGTCTTAACCAAAATCATCATTTGGCAAATTTAAGAGCACCAACACAGCAGACTACAGGGAAGTACAAGTGAAAGACAAGCATTACAGAGACTTCTGATGCTGAGCAGTTAACTTTCCCGGATCTGTTCATATTGAAAGCACATATATCACAAAGTACACTCACTCTATGTGAGTACATTCAAGGGAGAAAGGCACACAAAGTTTATTATTCCAATTACTGCTGGGGTTTCTGTATGTTAACAGGCATAAAGTGTAGATGAGGAGATTGAAAACAGATGAATGGTTTTGTTAGAAGTACTTTTTTTGGGGGAGTGGGCAGAGGGGGGTAGGGACGGAGTCTTGCTCTTGTCGCCCAGGCTGGAGTACAGTGGTGAGATCTTGGCTCACTGCAACCTCTGCCTCCTGGGATCAAGCAATTCTGCCTCAGCCTCCTGAGTAGATGGGATTACTAGGCACGCAGCACCACGTCCAGCTAATTTTTGTATTTTTAGTAGAGACGGGGTTTTGCCATGTTGGCTAGGCTGGTGTCGAACTCCTGACCTCAGGTGATCCCCCCCATCCCATCCCCACCTCGGCCTCCCAAAGTGCTAGGATTACAGGCGTGAGCCACCGCGCCTGGCCAGAGGTACTATTACTGCATCCTAAGGCTACTTGATTCTATTTATTACTATTGATGTGTGGGATTCAAAAATCTAATTATCATATAACTTAGAGAAACATTAGGAGACAACTTAATTGAACTATATTCTTAAAAAAATGGTCAAGATAAATTTCTTTAGTGAGAGTATCAAAGATTTATCAATAGCTAGTAAGCAAATATTTTGTATCACATACAACATAAGTTTATTTGTACAATAAAATTGCACATATTAAACATGATCTTGATTTAAATGTTATAACATGCTGGATAGTAGGATATAGTTGATAGTAAAATAGGCACATGAAACTTTCACAAAATGTCTACTTGGTGGGTTCGAAGGTAGTGCGTTATCTCAATTGACTGTTCTCGTCAGTCATAGATAGAACTTCTTGGTCCTACTCTTTCCCCCTTTCTCACTATTGTACTTGACTTGTCTAAAAAAATTTTTAATGTTTATTTATACATGCCAATCTACCATATTTAAAAATGTTTAAAGACCTTCAGTTTCTAAATCATTAGCTGAATTATAATTTTGTTGAATATATTTAAGTACTCTTAAGTACGTGTGGAAGAAGAGTGAACCATTTAAGAAAAACATATACCCTTTTACCTACTTAAGACCTGCAAAAATATAATTTATATGTTTCCCACACTTTAGCCCTCTGCAACTTCTGTCATACAGATTCAATTTCTATTCTACTTCTGATAGAATAAAAGCAGAAGTGTTTATATTACCTCATCATCTTGATCTGACTCTGTCTCCTTTTGGTTCCAAGATGCATTGCAGAGACAAGGAATATTATAATGGACAGCAGGGAAAAGAATATCAGGATATGAAAAGGACTGAGTAGGGAGCACAAATGCAAGCTGATTTAGAAAGCAAAGCAAATTAAAAAAAAAAAGCCAACAAAAAATATCAAGAACTGTACATCCATGGCAAATTAACATATGACGTTATTTGAAAGCATAAAAATCTATGCGCTACCAGCAGAAGCAAAAGCGATAAACAGAGAAGACTCCATCATACAAACTATAAGAATTTGACACCACATTAACAAGACTTAGGCAATCTACACGAGGAGACTAATACAACTTCAGTTTCAAGAGCTTTATTCATGTTACAAAGCATTCCTTAATTGCATACCAAAGGCCCACTTCTTCAAGACCGGGGAAAGACAATTTAAAGCAGTATTAAAAGATACCTTTTTATGTGCTGGCAGAGTGATATTTAAGTTGCAAACCGCTGTTTGAGGCAGTCCTTTTGTTGTCTTTGGTTCTTTCAGAAAAGACAGACGACCACAGGGCTCTTGGCTGGTGTCTCTAATCTACAAGAATTTCGGTAGTTGATGGTTATAGAATGAGACTTATCTGAGGATTTTTAACTGTATAAGAGTTAAACATGGTTGTTTTATCAAGCCCCATGAAAGGCAGGAAAGGTAAAGGGAAAAGATGATGATTACGATTATGCAGCAACCGGGGTGGTCACATCTGAACTCAACAAGAGTTAGATGCCTGATTCCTAAACGCAGGATTGTTGTGTCTGATGATCTAATCCTGACAATTCATAGTACAGTCTGAGTTATGTGCATTTTCCTTCTAACAGTTTTTTTTTTTCTGAAAACTCCAGCTTTTCCAACAGTAACAGCAAATAATAATGACAAAACAATTTTCCTATCTCTTTATGTTCTTGGAGAAAGAAGGTGATCCCTCTAGAATGTCCCTGGGCTCCACCAGAAATGAAAATGAAACTTGAATACTGAATTTGCATTTCATCCATTATTTGATTACTGAACATTAACCAGAAACAATACATTCTATTACTCTAGATTGTTTGGTTTTACAAATGTTTGCTGAAACATGAATGTTATTAAACTCTTTGAAAAATAAAGATCCTTTTTACCAATTATAAAGCTTTACTGGCTTGAAAGTATACTCTGGTAGAACCAGAACAAAATCTGACCTTATGAGTTCAGATTTGATGGGATATTTCAAATTAAATAAATCATTAAAACCTTTTATTTTTATTCTCTAAGAGTATTTTTGTCCCCATAATTCACAGATTCTCTGTTAAAGATGATTTACCTTGATGGAAAATGGCAGTCTATTTTCTTTGAAAGCATAAAAGTTAAAAACAAGTTGCTGTCCTCCTTTGGTAAGTGGGGCCAAATTTCCATAACAATCAACATAAATAGGTTTTCCTTCCAGAACCTTTTAGAGTAAAAGAAATAAACAATTTAATGTTAATCTGAGTTTGAAATATTTTGAGATTTTATGTCACATAACATTAAAAGACTGACATGTTACTATGTCACACATGTCTCTATTAGGCAGTTACTTCTGTGGTGCTATTTGCAATAAAAATAATGTTGTGTGCTTACAATTCACCAACTGTAATTGCAATCCACATCATGGACATATACAGAACAGAATTATACATTTATTTTTATTCTGGCAACTTTAAAAATATTTAAGAATGTTCCTGACATCAATCACTTATTGGTATATATTTTGAAAGCTTTTTTTTTTTTTTGGCCTGTTAGATACTTACATGCTCACTGGGTTTGAAAAAGGAAAATCATAGTAATGTGTATAAACAGTGATTCTGAAAAGTAGGTAACTCAAGTGGCCACAAGAAAATGGAGACCATAACTTAAATTCATTAGTACTATGTTTTAACCAGCTAAGACAGCCCCAAAGACACTTAAAATAATTTGAGTATTGGCCGGGCGTGGTGACTCATGTAATGCCAGCGCTTTGGGAGGCCGAGGTGGGTGGATCACGAGGTCAGGAGTTTGAGACCAGCCTGGCTAACATGGTGAAACACCATCTCTACTGAAAATACACAAAATCAGCTGGGCATGGTGGCAGGCGCCTGTAATCCCAGCTACTCGGGAGGCTGAGGCAGGAGAATTGTTTGAACCCGGGAGGCGGAGGTTGTAAGCTGAGACCGCGCCACTGCACTCCAGCCTTGGCAACAGAGCAAGCCTCCGTCTCAAAAATAAATAAATAAATAAAAATAAAAACAGAAAAAAATTTGAGTATTAATCTATATCAAATTTTTAAAAGTAAAAGTAAAATCAATAATGCACTTAGTATTTTATAGTGAGTGCTATTAATGCCACAAAATAAAACCTCATATCTGGAGTATGTAATGAAATGAACTTGTTTTTGGGAACAAGGTACCTCAATATCTTTGCTTCTTGCGACTTCCTCAAAATTCTCTTGTTGCTCTAAAGTTTTGTCCACTTTGTCATCTGTCATGCAGAAACATCGCAAGGAAGATTCTACAGGATCATTCATTTTGGCAAAAACAACAAACTTGGCCATATATGGAACACATATCAATTCTCTGTACAGTTGCGTGGCTAACCCCACAGTTTCTAAAACTTGATGGCAGTCTGCAAGCCAAAATCTGAGCAAAACAAAAAACAGAAGTATGAAAATGTGGCTATTTAAAAGCCAAATCTTAAGAAGACTCACAATTTAAAAAATCAGAATATGTAAAGGAACTAACCCAAAACATTAACTTGTTCATTTAAATAGGAAAGATGTTTTTTCCATGTATCAAACACAGAAACCCTCTGTTATTTGAGGATAATTTTGATAAGCAAATACTAAGGATTTTTTTTTTTCTCACAACAATTTTTTTTAGTATTGAACACAACAATTTTTACTTTCCAAAAGGTAATAAAAACTAATTCCTTACTGCTTTTTGGAATCCTTTATTTCCATACCTGGCTGAAACATTGGTTGTAAAGGAGACACAATCTTTTATAAACGTCAAAGGAGTTGTTCCTGTGATGTCTTCCCACTGAGCAGGCGAAGTGCCCCCTGAGAGAACAACAGCAGATATGTTGACTTTATCATGGGAGATGCTCCTTGTAAAATTTTCATCATATCCTGTTCTTCTCTCTGCATAGCCACAAACTGGCAAAACTTCAACATCTTCAGTTTAATAGTGTGTACTAAAGGTAGTTTTCCTCTCTACTCTCCTTTTATACTTTCACCAGGCTTATTGTGATTTCCTCGTAAGATGGTATTAAATTAAAAAAAAAAATTTCTTGTTTTTTTGTCTGGGTGCTAATGAATGGCTTAAACTTCGGGCAGTCACAATTTATAAGTATATTTTATAAATGCAATTTGTAAGTGCAAAGATTCATTGTTTCAGATGGATAATTAAGTCTCTTACTCTTTTTTTTTTTTTTTTGAGACGGAGTCTCGCTCTTGTTGCCAAGACTGGAGTGCAATGGTGCGATCTCGGCACGCTGCAACCTCCGCCTCCTGGGTTCAAGCGATTCTCCTGCCTCAGCCTCCCCAGTAGCTGGGATTACAGGCACTTGCCACCATGCCCAGCTAAGTTTTGTATTTTTAGTAGAGACGGGGTTTCATCATGTTGGTCAGGCTGGTCTCGAACTCCTGACCTCAGGTGATCCGCCCGCCTCGGCTTCCCAAAGTGCTGGGATTACAGGCATGAGCCACCGCGCCCAGCCTCTTACTCTTCAAAAAGGTAAGAACTACCAAAGTTAAGAAACAGCTCATTCTGTACATGGCATTCTGTATAATTAATTACCAAGGGTAAAAAGGGGCATCAGCCATTAAAATTACTCCTCGGAGAACAAAAGAAGATCAAAAACAAAACCTATCTTTAATAATCTTGGAATTGCAGTTAAAAACTGGATTAGGATAATCAAAGGATGAATTGAGCTCTAGATTCCAGGTGTTTATCACAAAATGTGTTCTTCTGAGCCCTGAATGTTTAAACTCTCGGATTACACTGTTGAGTACAGTAGGTGAGAATAACCATGTACTCAACATTTTCCTATTACTAGTCCTCTGTGGGACATGTATTTTTCCCAAAGCCCACCCAATTTCCTTGTAGTTTAAAGTATGTTGCTAAGTCCATTACCTCTGTCTAGGTCACCAAGAAATTACCTAGATTGAATCTAGAAATTACCTAGATGCTCCAGTAGGTTCAATGATACTTCTACTAATGCTAACCTTAATAGCAGGAAAGATGCTATCACTAAATTTTAAATGAGTCATGAGACCAGGATCTTGACCAGGATCTTCCCAAGAAATGATCCTTGGGAAACCAGAGATGAGGTGATGGACAAGTAAAATGTTTGGTTCTTTTATTTTCTCTTATAATGTTGGCATGGATATTTCAAAGGTTTTATGTGTTTGTACAGAATCTTTGTGAATCAATAGGAAGTACAGCAGTGACTTAACCAAACCTGTAATGCTACAGAGAAGACGCAGATTGGGTGTAGTGTCCCCTTTGTATCCATTGGATACACCTTCTCCTGAGGGCGGGGGCACCGGAATGGTCATTGTGATTGGTTTATGGAATTTCCTTCTTCTTGGTTCCACAGTGACAATTGGGCTAAATGTTGCTTTGTTTCCAAGGATCTTTTTCACAATTTCATCTGGAACAGGCTGGGCCTAGAGACAGAGAAAGGACTTTAAATGAAAGTGACTTTTTTTTTTCCCCCAATCAGGAAGTTTACTTTTTAAGTGAGAAGGAAAAAAAACAAACAGACAACCAAAAAAACCCCCTCATGTCTTTTTTAACCTTTCTTACTATTTTAGGAAAGCATGAATAAACAAAACCAAACACTGTGATAGGAACTGGTCAGTCTGAGTATTTCCCCAGTAGAACACAAATAGCACCGGCTTGCAGGAAAGAGAGGGGATCTAGTCTCATGGCATAGAAGTTTCTTATTCTAGTCCAAATTAAAGGACAATAAATGCTGAGTCCAATATATTTTAAACCTATGCAGGACATTCAGTAAAACCTCATAAAGGCAACTCAAACCCACATAAAAACTGAGGCTTTCAGAGTTAATAACAAAATGCATTCAAAATTTCAAAAGATTTCAATTCTAGTCTACTAAGCCTCTCTTCTACCATTTGGTTTCTTTTCTGTTTGGTAAAATAACTTGGTATGGGAGGCAGGAGAAGGGAGCTTCATACCCCTGAAATGTAAGGTGGTCTCGTTAGTGCTAAGTACTTATTAAAGGTCATCTCAGGACTTAAATGTGCTTGGCTCAAAACAAACAAACAAACAAAACCCAGTAACTCCATTGGGCAGAAGAGTCCAGCCTCACAAGAAGAACATGAACCTTCAGTTAAACTATTAATTACAATATTAATAACATCAATTAAGTTACTTTAGTTCATTTTCCTTATTCAATAAGGAAAAAAAGAACCAAAGTCTAGCTGAAATAAATATAAGAAAAATCTTTTGATCCAAGATTTCCAGTCAGCTTTCCAAACCAAATCAAGTTCCAATTGGTTTGGGTAAAACCCAGTATTTATGATTTACTTCAATCAAATCAAAACACTAAAGTTTGCAGGCTTCACTATAACTGATTTTTATGATGTGGCATATCATAAACCATGGCTTGGTATGTTGTTCCATATACTGAGACCAATAACCTATGATTGAAAAAATTATTTTTCATCAGAAACCAACTGAGACTTTTAAACAGAACAACCCTAAAATATGTACCTTATTTAACAAGCCAGTAAGCTAACTTTATACTTGATGCTTTTTATCTGAAATAGGTAAATGATTCCCCAAATGGCCTAATTAGCAGTATCATTAGGATGAGTTAGAATAACTCTTTCCAGAGCAAAACCTGCACTCACATGCTTTCTGCGCATACTGAGGGAAACAACTTTTTGTGAACATTACCTGGAGGCCCACTCGAATTCTTTTAGTTAGGGCACCCTCTGGGAAAGATGCTTGAACAAGGGGCACTGTGGTGCTGCTCAGAATTCCACCTTCAGGACCAATCTGGTTGCTTTCCTGCTTAATCCGGGAAACCACTGCAAAATACTGGGGGAAATCTTTTGTGATAATCCTGCAGATACGCTTCTTCCCTAACTCTTCTGGGCTATCAAGTTCTGAAAAGACAAATGAAAGAAAATGCCATGAGAATAAGCGTATCTACAACATACCTTAAGTCAAAATGATATATCTTTTTTTTTGAGATGGAGTTTTACTCTTGTTACCCAGGCTGAAGTGCGACGGCGTGATCTTGGCTCACCACAACCTCAGCCTTCTGGGTTCAAGCAATTCTCCTGCCTCAGCCTCCCAAGTAGCTGGGATTACAGGCATGCACCTCCATGCCCAGCTAATTTTGTATTTTCAGTAGAGACAGGGTTTCTCCATGTTGGCCAGGATGGTCTCGAACTTCCGACCTCCGGTGATCTGCCCGCCTCGACCTCCCAAAGTGCTGGGATTACAGACATGAGCCACTGGGCCCAGCCGATACATCATTTTAATAGTCAAAATCATTTATACTCCGTAGCCTAAACAGTTTTTATGATAAAGAGAAAATGGTAGTGACCATAAAATATTGGGTTTTGCAAAAATATTATAAAACTATTAATACAAGTATTTGTAGAAAATATTTTTACGGAGTGGGAACAAACATTTTCAAGAACTGACATTTTACCACCTGTGGATAAATTCCCAGTTTTCAAGAACAAGGGTGGGAATTTACAATAATTTGCCCCTAAGCTGCCAAAAGTAGAAATGAGTTAGGAAAAAGAAAAAAAAGTGAGGCCTCATAAGAAAATGAATAAGAACTTAAGCATGCCTGAAAGCTCCAGAACTTCATTTAAAAACCTCTTTCAAATATTTTAAAGTCATCCAAATGTTCAGCATCCTCATCACCAATTTCTTTGTGCCCACTGATGGCTCTCATGCGTGGAACTCAACCTGTCCACACACGGATACATCTTCTTCCCTCCTGTCTACCTCCAAAACTACTTTCCTCCATAGTCCTAACTCTAGGAAGGGCTTACAATCTGCTCATTCCTTCACTCTAATAGTTATGACTCAACTTCCTTAACAAATGGTCAGAGTCCAAGTCCAGTTGATTCTCTTTTGGACGTGGCTCACCCTCCTGTCACCTGGGTGTTCAGGCCCTGTTTTAGTTTGCCTAATTGCTAAGACCACCTCCCAACCAACTCACCTCTCTCACTCCAGTCCATCCAGATGTGTGTGTGTGTGTGTGTGTGTGTGTGTATGTGTGTTTCAAAGCCAAATTTTATGCATAATTCTGGTGGGCTTCATTGGAATAAATGATTAAAAATTTTTATGGCATAATAAGTGTTTGAGATTAGCAAGAGTATTTTGAAAAAGTAGGTTTGTGACGGAGAATTTATCTTATATGATATTAAGATTTACTCAGAAGTACCATAATTAAACAGTTAAACACACACATATAGAAATACAAGAATTATACGTAGGAATAGACAAATAGTTTGGGGGACAATAATAGAGAATCAAGAAATAGATTCAAGTTTAAATATGTATACTGAATATATATAAATCCATATATACTTTTATATATGTATTATGTATTTAAGTTATATTTAAATCAAGGTCATATATTTAAATTTCAAATAAGTGAGAGAAAGATTATTTATTTAAAAGATGGTATTTACATAATAGGAAATCTATTTGGAAAAACAAAGCTAAATCACATCTTATTGTATATAAATAAAAAATTCCATTTGCTTAGGAGACAACTATTTTTAAAAATTAAAATCTGGCCAGGCGTGGTGGCTCACGCCTATAATCCCAGCACACTGGGAGGCCGAGGCAGATCACGAGGTCAGGAGTTCAAGACCAGCCTGGCCAACGTGGTGAAATCCCATCTCTACTAAAAAGTACAAAATTTAGCTGGGTGTGGTGGCATGCGCCTGTAATCCTAGCTACTTGGGGTGCTGAGACAGGAGAATTACTTGAACCTGGGAGGCGAAGGTTGCAGTGAGCCGAGATCATGCCACTCACTCCATCCTGGGCAACAGAGTGAGACTCCATTTCCAAAAAAAAAATTAAAATCTTACCAAAAAACTCAGGAAAATATGGTTTAGCTTTAGTTAGGGGAAACTTTCCTATACAAAACTGGAAACCCACAAGCCTAAAAGCATAATATAAAAGGTAATATATTTGACTACATAAAAATGTAAAGATTTCCATGGCAAAAAGAGTAAACTTGAAAAGCAAAAAGTAGACTGGAAAAATAGCCACATCTGACAAGTAAAAGATTAATATGCTCAATACCAAATGTATTAATAATAGGATGGCAGATAAGTCAATAGACGATAGGAAAATATTATAAACAGGCAATTCACAGAAGCTGAAAAATGGTCAATAAAACACAATGTTCAAACTGGATAATTTACATGGAAATGCCAATTAGAATGAGATACTATCTCCCTCCACACCCACTTCTTGGATTAGCTAAAATTAAACACTAATCACATCTTGTTATCAGAGAAAAATTAAGGGAAACAAGTGCTTTCATTATTGCAAGTGGGTATGAACGGCAATAATCTTTTAACAGTGTAACTGGGCATCATCTATTCAAATTGAAAACGCACCTACCCTGGACCCAGCAATACCATTTACTGACATCTTTTTTTTTTTCCTTTTTTTTTTTTTAGACAGATCTCATCGTGTCGCCCACGAGTGCAATGGCACGATCTCGGCTCATTGCAACCTCTGCCTTCCCAGTTCTAGTGATTCTCCTGCCTCGGCCTCCCGAATAGCTGGGATTACAGGCACACGCCACCATGCCCAGCTCATTTTTGTATTTTTAGTAGAGACGGGGTTTCACCATGTTGGCCAGCCTGATCTCAAACTCCTGACTTCAGGTGATCCCCCAAACCTTGGCCCCCCAAAGTGTTGGGATTACAGGCATGAGCCACAGCACCCGGCAGCATTGCTTATAAAGACTAAAGCTTGAAAGAACTTGCATCTCTATGAATAAGGGAATGGTTACATAAGTAACAGTTTACCCATATCCTAGACATTCCTGCGCTTAGTAAACAGAATGATTCCAATTCATTTATTTACCAAGTTTTTACTGAGGGACCACCATGTAGAGCACTGATCTAGTCACTGGGGATAGGGTAGAGAGGAAATTAAAGTCACTCTCACATGAAAATTTTATTCTAATAGGGGATAAAGAGGGGTAGATACATCACTAAACAAATATGAAGAAAAAATAAATCAAAGTGAGGGACTAGAATGTGACCAGGGAGGGTGGGGGTGGGAGGAGAGGTTCTCATTTGAACAGGATGATTTGAGATGTGACACTAGAGGGTAGACTGGAGGGAAGGGAGGAAGGGAGGGAGCCAGGCAAACAGCGAATGCCCTGTATAACCTGCGGAAATTGCTGTACACCTGAGCAAGATGCACAGCAATGTGCACAGGATGATCCTTTATAGGGGAAAATGTAATCTGCACATTTTTTTTTTTTTTTTTTTTTTTTTTTTGAGATGGAGTTTCGCTCTATCGCCAGGCTGGAGTGCAGTGGCACAATCTCGACTCACTGCAAGCTCTGCCTCCCGGGTTCAAGCGATTCTCCTGCCTCAGCCTCCCGAGTAGCTGGGACTACAGGCGTGCACCACCATGCCCAGCTAATTTTCGTACTTTTAGTAGAGATGGGGTTTCACCATGTTGGCCAGGATGGTCTCGATCTCTTGACCTCGTGATCCGCCCATCTCAGCCTCTCAAAGTGCTGGGATTACAGGCGTGAGCCACCGCGCCAGGCTACGTTTGTATATTTTTATAAGAAATATGTAGAAGAAACATTCTAGGCTGTTGGCAATGGTTACCTCAGAGGAACAGGAAATGGAATTGGGGAGGGAAGATGAGAAGAGGGTAGGGAACAAGGAGTATTACCCTTGGGTTGATATAGCTGTGCTTGTTTTACCTATTAACAAAATAAAGGAAAAATTCACAAACTTTGGGGGATGGGGGGTTGTTCTGTTGTTCATTACTCCTATAGGCCTCTTTTCAGACCTCAGATACACACTGCACATGTCCCCCTGTCCCTTCACTATTAACATTTCTGCCTCCTTTATCAGATATGTGAGGCTGAGATTATGGCTTATTTCAAACAGAAACTTATAGAATGACAAAATGAATGATTAGGTAATTGAATCAATACATCTTTTCATTTTATGGATCGACCACTAAACTCTGAGATGGGAGGATCAAATTATCACTAGGAGAGAAACAGGGTCCAACCCAGATTTAAAAAATGAGCCACCAACAGAACTTTTATTATCAAACATTGATTTCCCAAATGGAACAATGACTATAGAACTATTTTCTCCTTTAATTAAAAATGGTAACTATTAGAAAAAAAAGGAACTGCAATTTTACTCCTTTTTGCCTCCTCAAGTATCTTCTTCTCTGTAAACCTAAACACTGAAATCCTAGTGTAGGAAAAGAAAAGAAAACAAATAATTTTGTTTTGTTTTGTTTTGAAACAGTCTCACTCTGTTGGCCAGGCTGGAGTGCAGGGGCATGATCTCAGCTCACTGCAACCTCCGCCTCCTGGGCTCAAGCAATGCTTCTGTCTCAGCCTCCCAAGTAGCTGTGATTACAGGCGTGTGCCACCACGCCCAGCTAATTTTTGTATTTTTAGTAGAGACAGGGTTTCACCATGTTGGCCAGGCTGGTCTCAGACTCCTGACCTCAGGCAATCCGGCTGCCTTGGCCTCCCAAAGTGCCGGGATTACAGGCGTGAGCCACTACGCCCGGCCAGAATTTTTAAAAAGAAAGTTTTCCTACAGAAAAATAGGAAAGAATCAAACAGTTTGCTTAGGAGAATATTCTGGGGGAGTTTTCACCTATTCAATGTAACTGAAAGGAGATAAACATTTTCCATAGAAAGCAAATATATCTCCCTCTCCATGATTTGGCTTACTTAAGAGAGTGAATTCCTCAAGTTCATAACTCATGCTGCAACTGAGAAAGTTCTGATTATCTGTTTAAATTGCTATACAACAACAGATCATCAGCAGCTAAGCAGATATTTTTTCACTTCAGCCACAAAGATGTCATTATGTTCTCCTTCAAAATGGCTCAGGACTCCTTATGGTGCTAGCAATTTAAGAAGACATGATCATGAAATTACATCCTTCAAATGGGGCAGATTTCCTAATTCTGCTTATAACAAGCTGTGTATCCTGTGAGTATGAAATTTACTTGAGATCAGTCTAGACCCACCAGAGGAACTGAGGCATCTTTTGGGGAACTGGCAGTATTATACACTTCTTAGCTATTTTTGTGTGTGAGAGAGTTCTGGGTATATGTGCACACATTTGTGAGGATTAAAAGTAGAAAGAAACAGCTATAACACCCCTGAAAACGATGATAGCACTGAATTGAGAATTGCCACTTTGCGTAATAGAGGCAGGCTGACCACACTTAAGCTATACTCTATCACCTTTGATAAGGCATTAAAGCCACCCCAAATATAAAGTGAACATGTACATTTCAGATGCAGCAGAGAAGTTGTAAGTGGAAATGCTCAGATTTCTAACTATATAAACAGAGAAGCTCCCAGGAGAAGCTGATCAGTACCCTCCACTTTCAACTTCTGACATATTTTATAATTTCCTAGCAGCTCAGGGACCCTCTGTGTTGTGTCTATTTTTTTTTCAAAGCTTTTAGCAATTCTTTTGACACCATTAAAACTTGCATGGTTATTGACCTTCAATGTACATTTTAACAGTATTTTGAAGATAAGCCCCAACTCAAAGACACAACTAATGTGGGAATTTCAGGCATTGCTGTAGGCAAGGGGGACATTTAGTGTCTCCATGTACTATTCCTTAAATAGAATCACATGCACTGCCTTCTTCAACACTCAGATTTCGAGGTGTCTACATGATGAAATGGAGAAAGAGTATTCTATTTTTTCTTTTTTTTTTTTTTTTTAGATAGGGTCTCACTCACTCTGTTGCTTAGGATAGAGTGCAGTGGTATGATCTCTGCTCACTACAATTTCCACCTCCCGGATTCAAGCAGTTCTCCTGTCTCAGCCTCCCAAGTAGCTGGGATTACAGCCGTGCGCTACCACGCCCAGCTAATTTTTGTATATTTAGTAGAGATGGGGTTTCACAATGTTGGCCAAGCTGGTATTGAACTCTGGAGCTCAACTGATGTGCCCGCCTCGGCCTCCCAAAGTTCTGGGATTACAGGCATGAGCCGTGAAAACCATGCCCAGCCCTCTCTGGTTTCTTATAACCAGGTTTCATCCTGTTTGTGTGCTTAAGATATTTATGAGATTTTTTTTCCCTAAGAATAAAAGCCAAGAAAAATACAAAAATATACAAAAAGTATTACTTAAATATTGTTTTGTAAAGAAAGGCATAATCTCTTCAAGGGCTGCAGTTGACGGCTAGGCTATGAAATTCTAGGATATTGCATAAATCAAAAAAAAAATGACATAGATAGTAGGTAAGTGTGAAAAGGCAAAAGGAGGAGGTAAAGCCATCAGTAATGTCACTACAGAATTCTTAGGATCTGAAAATTTTTTACCTGACCATTAATAGGATTAGCATTAATAAATATTATATGTAAATGAAACACTAGATAACATTTTAATGTGTTAACACATTCAACTCAAACCTGCTTTTTCCCTGTTTCTTGCTTTTAAAAAAGGAAAGTGAAATACAAAACGAAATATCCTTAGCTCAGTGCTGGAAAAGAGAGAACTAAATCCGCAGGCAGCTGGAGAGAGGCTCCAAGGGGGAAGGAGGCAAGGACCCTCCACACTCAGCTAACTCTCACACCCTGACTGTGGCCGCATTGCTCGGCATCATGAGTACCTTCCCCTGAGGCTTTTGAGTCTAATAAAATTATTAGTTGTTTTAAAAATTAGGTGTTCTTTTCATAAAGAGCAAGGTAGTCATAGTTAAACTATATTAAATTAAATGATGTTTGATATTGAGACCTGGCACACGGCAGGTGCTAAACAAGCATCTACCGAAGAAATCAACTGAGAATCAATGAGACTCAGACACTTTTCATATCAAACAACTGTACAGTTCTTTAAGTCTTGCTATAAAATATACTTACTAGTAGAGACTGGTTATTGTTTGTTCTTTTAGATTTATTATATTATTTTATTAGGTATCCGGTTTCACTTTGTCACTTTGGCTGGAATGCAGTGGTATGATCATAGCTCATTCCAGCCTTGAACTTCTGGGCTCCAGCAATCCTCCCACTTCAGCCTCCTCAGTAGCTGACACTACAGATTGTACCTCACCACGCCCTGCTAATTTCTAAACTTTTTTTGTAGAGACTGGCCTTTGCTATATTGCCCAGGCTGGTCTTGAACTCCTGGCCTCAAGCAATCCTCTGCCTCAACCTCTCAAAGTATTTGGGTTACAGGCATGAGCTGCTGTGCCTGGCCTAGTTTTATTTTTATTAAAAAAAATGCATGTGAAAAAGTCGTTCTAATCTTCCTACTTTTTAATCCACAGTGAAATCTATTATGTCCATGTGTTTATAACTCAAATTACTGTTTACTTAACATTTATACAAAATGAGTTTAACTTTCATGAGAATATAAAACTCCTTCTGGAAGTTTTGTATTACATATTTTAAAAGTCCACCTGAGGCTGGGTACAGTGGCTCTTGCCTGTAATCCCAGCATTTTGGGAGGCTGGGGTGGGTGGATCACCTGAGATCAGGAGTTCAAGACCAGTGTGGCCAACAGGGTGAAACCCGGTCTACTAAAAATACAAAAATTAGCCAGGTGTGTGTCGGTGGGTGCCTGTAATCCCAGCTATCGGGAGGCTGAGGCAGGAGAATCACTAGAACCCAGGAGGTGGCGATTGCAGTGAGCCAAGATCATGCCATTGCACTCCATCCAGCCTGGGTGACAGAGTGAGACTCCATCTCAAAAATAAAGAAAGAAATAAAATTAAGATAAAAGTATATCAGAGAAGTCACATTTCCAGACAAATAGTAATAAAGCCTGATAATGTAAAAATGAACAGTGCCAATATTCTTTCTGTGATTGAACTTATATATATTTAGATTTTAAAAACGGTCCTTACTAATTAGGTCAAAGAAGCAGCAATAATTACTAAGAATCTTTTGTTTTGTCCCATCCTATACATTACAGAAAAAAGCTCGACAAAATAATCTGCTGCACAAATGCAATGCCTCTATCACATTCACATCTGCAGAGTTCCTAGCACCTAATGCAATATTCTCCAACCTGGCCAGTTTGCAAGAAACAATCGTACTACATGTTAGTACCACAGATTGCTGGGCTTCTGACTAGGCAGACCTGGGGTGAAACCTAAAAATCAGTTTTCACACTCTACCCAGGTGACTTTTTGACACATTTGAAAAAGTAATGTCTTGATAGACTCTCATCCTGTACTTTGTCTTAAAAATTCAGAACCCAAATTGTTAAAAACATGACAACAGGACCCTATAAAAAATAAGAACGGTTTAATATGAGAAGAAAAGCTTATTGGCAAAAATAAATATTCATTACTTTTATATGGTTTTGTTTTTTAAAAGGATATTCTAAATAACTCCACGGCTACAGAATTGAGGGAGAAAATGGCATAAGTTGCTGTAAGGTAAACAATAGAACATAAACATAAGAGCTTCTTACCTTTCAGGGTGATTCATAATGCCATAGACCTATGAAAAGACCCTGAAATTCCTCTCTCCTCTCTCTTTTCAAAATCTGTTACTAAATTCTCACATACAAAAAGAGGATTAAAGGGAAAAGAGAAGTGAGTTCTGAAATAGGCAGTTTTGGCCAGGAGGAAGATTGAACTTTACACTTACTGAAGGTCTATTTTGTGTCAGGTCAACTATCATTTGACCCACGCAGCATTTTGGTAAAATAGGTGTCTGAACTTCAGAGAGGTTAAGTGACTTGTCCAGATGGATTTAGCTCGTCAGTTTTAGAGCTTAGAACCTAGGTCTAGGAAAGGGGCGTCGGGAAGAGATGAAGTCACACAGACATGGACTTCAACCACTCTTTAACAATGTCTTTGCAGACTGCCTGACACATGAGTGGTGGTCGATAAATGGATGAGTAATGAATAGATTTGCAAATGCTGTGGTGGAAAAGGTGACCTGACTTCTCATTGACCCATCTAAGCAGCAGGCCTGATTATAGAGCCACTAATGTTCTATAGCCTTCTTGCCTCATAGATAAATGATAAATTTCTTAAGCACCTTGTAACTCAGTTTATTTGTAAAAGGTGGGACAGCATTCTCTGTGACTGAGGTTTTGTTACAAACAATAAGAATCGTAAAATGCTTTGCAAATATAAATGGTTATGGACACCATAAATAACATGACTGAAATCATGTTCTGACTAAATGGGTTACTCTTAACGCTTTCAAATGACCATCTTGATTAGTTTTTGCCTCACTCTCACGGGCACACAATTAAATGTCTCGATTACTTGGTTAAACGGGGACAGAGCTCTGTTTCCTACATCAATTTAGATTTCAAAGGCTATTTGTGACCTGGTCAGGGTGGAGTGTGAATAGTCCATGGAAGAAATACAAATTGGCCTCAAGGTTTCCCAAAGGATGATTTTTGTATCAGGGTTAATTTCTAGTCAGGTGCAGGCTTTTCTCAGCTCCTCTAACAATGGGGTATTTGATATTGAGAGGTGAAAAAGCAAAGGGTTTTTAGAATGTCAGATTTCAAAAAGCAAGTTATGGGGTCTGTGGAAAGTCACTGTAGACAGGTGCCCAGGGTTGAAATCGAGCTCTATAGTCAGCGCACCTGGACCTCAGGCACGTTCCTGAACTTCTCTGAGCCATATGTTCCTCATCTATGTGATTAGGATGAGCAGTTTCCTCTGGGATGGATATG
Organism: Nomascus leucogenys; assembly: GCF_006542625.1. Lineage (NCBI taxonomy): Eukaryota > Metazoa > Chordata > Mammalia > Primates > Hylobatidae > Nomascus > Nomascus leucogenys. The sequence continues at coordinate 10,129,350 of NC_044398.1, forward strand.
ACCAAAAAAAGACAGAAAACCACCCAGCACAATTCTGTTCACATAATAACTTAGAAGAGTTATATATTCTTTTCGAGGTCACCCAGCTTTTGAGGGCAGCCAGAGAGTCAATCTGTAGCAGATCTAAGGGAATACACAAGTTAGATTTTAAAAATAATTCTCTACAAAGTGTAAATCTGAATTGCTATCATTTCCATTTCATTCCATTAAAAAATCACCAATTACTGAAGAGTAAATATCAAATAAGTTGGGAGAAATGAAGAAAATAAAAAATAAATCTATAATATTCAACTCTAGTTATAGAATATGTAGAACAACATAGCATTTGTAATATATTTACTGAACTAGTTTAGAAAACTACAGGCATTTATCCCACTGGAATTAAAGTTCAGCTCCATCAAAATACGCAACTTTCATAATAAGCTCACATAAGATGTTATAGGAAAAAATCCTCAAATGATAAAACTTGATCCTTCTTCCTTGAAGTAAACATCAGAGAGATCTTTTCAATGTCTTCAAAAACATTTACTTTAAAATAATTATAAATTCATGGGGCATGGCAAAGATAGTACGAAAGGCTCCATGCACCTTTTATAATTTTAGTGTTTAACTCATATTCTTATTCAATTCTGTCATCTGCTTTATATATATTTGAGTCAGCATTATTTCACATCTTTATTCAGGGCAGAGATCCTCTTTGTTGTTTAGATTTGCATGTGTAATAAGTGCTGATGATGCAGAATGTCTGGAAAAAATGATATACCTACTTGTTTTTCCCTCCAGTTTTAGCAGTCTATTAATATAATTTCTGACAATCATATATTTTTAAAGCTATTTTTAGAAGATTAATTTTTAATCATTATGTGCTCATGAGATATTACTTTAAAAATCAGGGAGAAATGTGACTATTTTTTGAACTCTACCTTCAGTGTTGACATTTAAGATTACTTTGTACTCTGTGTGTAGAATGACTATAACTTGCCCCAGAGCCTTCCCCAGGCCCCAGACTTCCTCTCCCCATTTGGTGTAGCCTCCCTTCTTCCAGAAAGTTTTTCTCTCTCTTGGGTATGGGTCACTGGATTGAGAAAAAGTGTCACCAACAGGGGGGCATATGCCTGACACAAGTCATTCATTTCTCCATTCATTCAACAGACTGTGATGAAGTGACAATTCTGTATCAAGAGTTGTTATATGCAGTGGGCATAATGGCTGTCAATAAGTCAGAGGTGGTCTCTGCCCTCTTGGACTTTTGCAGTGCACCAAGGAAGATATCAAAGTTCAAAGTTGCAGTTATGGTGCTGTGGGTGCATTTACCAGTTTGATCTGAGTCTGGGGTTTAGGGAGGGCTTCCTGGAGGAAGAGAAGTAGGGGATGTCTGGCCACGTTGGAATAATCTAAGGTTTTCTTCCATGACTCCAGATTAAGAGACTTACATTTGTTTACTTTTCCATTTGTGCAAATAAAAACATGGTTTCATGCAATTAGTCCCCATATGTCACTTTTTTCACCCCATCGTTTAAGCCATTACTGTTACATCTAAGGGAAAAATCAATTAATATGATTCTATCTTCAAAATCCAGGATCATAAACAGTGTCTTAAACACCATGAATCAATAACCTCGCATGAGCAGCAAATACAGAACACGCTAAACTCCAAAAGCTTAGACCCGCAGTTTCTGGCACACTGGTCTCTCTGTTCACATCAACACTAAAGGTAGTGGAGGCTGATGTCCAACCTCTTGGACCTGCTTCACTGCCCTCAGAGGGCTAAAAGCTCTACTGTGCCTGATATGTGGGGTGGGGGGCAGGATGGCTGATGTCACTATTTTGATCCACTAATGTTTCAAAAAGACATGTAATTTCTGGCAAATCCATATACACAAATGCATTCAAAACTTGTCCTTACTAATGCTTATTTGCTTTGTCCTAATTTTCATTTCTAAACTAGAATTTTTATTTCTACTAGTTTGGGGGGCTGTTCTGCTACAGTTTCCTTTCCTTTACAACATGATGGACATCATTCAATTGATTTAAAATGCCAGTTTATGGCAACAGGCTGAAAGTCAGTATTTTACTATGGTTTTTTCTTTTTTTTGCACCCCAATCACAATCCTGATTTGGTTAAATTCCATTTCTATTCTCTCCTTGGGAATTTTTTCAAAACTGTTATAGATTTCTCCAGCAGATGGTGCTGTGCACAACGTAAAGCTACATATTTCACATCGGTGCTCAACTGCTTCTACAATGACTTGACACTACTGGTCTCAGGGCAAAAACAATTAAATTATATTGAAATGAACCCAAGTGGCAACTTCGGAGAAGTCTGTTTTCTAAGATATTGTTTATGTAGTCAGATAGTAAATTTACAAAATTTTCTGTTACACAGCAAGTACCAATTTCCCTTTCCTGTTTACAATAAAATAATAGTGTAATTATTCAATCTAAAATGTATTATCTTAAAAACTTCATTTGCTCTCATTTGAGAGTTCAGCAATGACAAGAAAATATGTTCCTAGCATTGTAAAATTGTTTGGGGGAACTTCAGCAACATTTTGTTCCAAGACAGTGATTGGGATTTTTAAATAATGGCATAATTCATATATACTCAAAGCCTTCTGTGTCATACTTAGGTAGCAACAATTTTTGTGTTAAAACAAAATAGATACGTAAAACAAAGCATACACACTGTCCAGAGAGGCACTGCCCAGTAAAAATAAAACGTAAACTGGATATGTAATTTTAAATTTCCCATAGCCACACTAAAAAATAAAAATAAGCAGGTGAAATTAATTTTTTATTTCTTTTTTAGAGATGAAGTCTACATTGCCCAGGCTGAGCTCCTGAAATCCTGACCTCAAGCAATCCTCCCACCTCAGCCTCCTGAGTAGCTGGGATTATAGGCACATTTTATTTAGATTAATATATCCAAAATATTACCATTTCAATGTGTAACCAATGTAAAAATTAATAATGAGATATGTATTTGGAGGAGGGTGCTCATCCTCATGTATCTGGTGTATTTTACATTTGCAGCATGTTTCCATTTGTACTAATTTTATTTCAAGTGCTCTGTTGCTCCCTGGAGCTAGTGGCTACTATATGGGACAGGGCAGGACTAGAACATTTCTGGAGCTTTTGATTTGTAAATTAAGGACCTCTTCTACTAGAAAATGCTTCCAGATCCAAGATAACAGCAAACTAAAAACACTCTTTGGGGTCTGACTTTGGAGATGTAATTTTAAACATGTTTAATTCAACTTTGTGAGTTTAATTAAAGTAAGGTTTTCATTAAACTTAAAAAGTGAATTCAGTTCGCTGCGTTATAATTTGGCGGGAGGAATGAATGTTTGTTTTCTCTTTGCAGCATCTTTTTCTCGGCTGAGAAAACAAAAATTGACAAAGACTAGAACAAGATCTATGTCTGCTGCCAAAGTTAAGAGCTGTTCTTGTTGCATGATACCTTAGTGGTGATGGCAGGTTCTTCACACCCAGACCAACTGTCCTTTCTGTGATTCTAGCCTCTTCAATAGACCTTTGCTAATACACCTACTTCGTTAGCAAAACCACTGATATTTTAGTCCCTGGGCTTGCTGGTGATAAGGAGTAACTTTTAATTCCCCCTTATTTTGCAGCTACAGTTCTTCCTGAATATATACCGTATTGTGTCATACAAAGAAACTAAGAGGTGTCTTCATTAGTAATGGAAAACTTAAATACCAGCTGACATATATGTGGCTCTTTTGTTCTACACAAAGCACTTTCACAGGCATCATTCATTTGAGAGCATACAGAGGCAAAGGAGCAGTGCAGAGAGACAACTAGGTGTGGAGTCAGAAGTCCAGGTTTTGGAAGAGACTAAATCTATTTACTGTTTCCCAGCTGGGTGGTGCCAATGTTGAGGGTGTGTCACCACAGTCAACCATGACCATGGCTTTTACTAGCTGATGTAGTGTCTTCGTACGATCTGGAAAAGGGTGCCCACTTGGGGTGTACACAACCTTGTAGGTACACAGCTTGGCAACTGGATAGCAGCTTTGAGCAAATTAGAAAAAAGTACCCCTATGTCTTACAGGCCAGTGTCAGGGCAGATGGCTTGACAGGTGAAAAGGGCAGGATTTCAGACCCCATTTGCTCTCCTGCACAACTTACGTGGCAGTTGTGACTATGACTAAACACTGATTGAGTGATTCTCATATATCAGGCATCAAGCTAGGAACTTTACATATATTAGCTCATCTATTCCCTATTAGTTCACTATTAGACATCCTCACTTTACACATTTAAACCAAGGCTCAGAGATTGAGTGCTTCATTACAGTCACACAACGAGTAAGTGGTGGAGCTAAGATGAGAAGTCTAGTCTATGTAACTTCCATAAATCATGATCCCAACCACCACATTACATGGGGCAAATTATCCTGCTCCTTAAACTTCTTTCCCAGGAGTTATTCTAACAGTTAAATTTGATTGTGTACATGGAAAGGCTTCACACATTTTAACACACTATAGGAACATAAACTGATCTTTACAATTGTGTTAATAAAAATCAGTGATCAGAATATTTGCTAAGATGATTTTTAAATACTTGAGTTTTAAGATTTTCAGAGAACCTACAACAGGACTGGTTATAAAAGTAGCAAGTAGATTGGTTATAAAGTAGCACATAGAATTCATCTATGGAGAAGGGGGTTGAAAAAGTAAACATTTATAACAAGACAGGCATTATCAAGGGTCACTTGCCACAGATGACAGATAAATTTTAATTGTTATGAAATTAATACGTTATATTAAATAATGGTAAGACTATTTATTTTTTTTTTCTGAGACAAAGTCTTGCTGTCATCAGGCTGGAGTGCTATGGCATGATCTCGGCTCACTGCAACCTCCGCCTCCCGGGTTCAAGTGATTCTCTTGCCTCAGCCTCCCAAGTAGCTGGGACTACAAGCACATACCACCATGCCCAGCTAATTTTTGTATTTTTAGTAGAGACGGGGGTTTCACCATGTTGGCCAGGATGGTCTCGATCTCTTGACTTCGTGATCCACTTGCCTCGGCCTCCCAAAGTGCTGGGATTACAGGCGTGAACCACTGCACCCAGCCTATTTGTCTTTTTTAAGGAAACTTTGAGTGACCTGGTCACTGGTTTAATTCAGGAACTATTTTTATCTTGTTAATTAACAGTTAACTAACAGCAAAATGGGAGGGGAACAGAGAGGATAAAAGAACATAAAAAACATGAAACCTCCTAAACTGTGCTTATGCTTCTCTCTGAACTAGAACTTTGAACAGTTGTACCTTCAAGAAAAAAGTTGGCTTTTTAAAAAGACAGATTTGGGTTTTTTTTTGGCTGGTCTGCTTTTGAAGAGAGGAAAGTTCTGGAAAGAAAGAAGTGTCTTTCGGGATATGAAAAGAGTGGCGAGAAGGGCTCGAGTTTGGCATACAATTTGATTAATTGAGCTTCAATTATAAAATGTGTGTAGTGGTTGCTTCATTACTATTAAGTTTAATACATGAAGAAAACCTGTGCCTTGAAAATTCCATCCTCAGTTTTGCTCTAGTGGCCTCCAGTGCTTGATTCTTTAAGCCTGGAAGTATTTGCATTTCCTTTGAATTGTCTAAAATGGAACCAAAGTTTATCTGGTCTTTAAAAATGTGGCAAGGAAATGCTATCCAGTTTTTCCAAAATAACACATAGAATCCAAGACAGAAGATTATAACATTGTTTCTTTACACCTTGGAATACTATGCAGCCATAAAAAAGAATGAAATCCTGTCTTTTGCAGGAACATGGATGCAGCTGGAGGCCATTATCCTTAGCAAACTAATGCAAGAACAGAAAACCAAATACTGCATATTCTCACTTATAAGTGGGAGCTAAATGAGAACTCGTGGACACAAAGACAACAGACACTGGGGCCTACTTGAAGGTAAAGGGTGGGAGGAGGGAGAGGATCACAAAAAATAATGAGTAGGTAACTAGGCTTTGAATGTGGGTGAAAGAATAATCTGTATAATAAACACCTGCAACACGAATTTACCTATATAACAAACCTACAAGTGTAGGTTTGAGTTTAGCACTCAATCTCTCTGAGCCTTAGTTTAGGCTGAGGGAGGAGAATTGCTTGAACCCAGGAGACAGACGTTGCAGTGAGCTGAGATTGTGCCACGGCACTCCAGCCTGGGTGACAGAGTGAGACTCCATCTCAAAAGAAAGAAAAGCAAAGAAGTAGACCTACATTTGGACCCCAGCCTTACACTCAGTGGAATAACCTTAGATATGTTACTTGACATCTCTGAACTTCAGTTTCCTTATAAGTGGAATTAAAACCACCTGATTAGCACCCTTATAAGTAAAGTGGAATTAAAACCACCTGATTTGCAGTGCTATCTTTTTAAATTTTTTCACATATGAAGGCATCTATCAGTGCTTCATGAATGCTAGACACTCAACAATTACTATTTTCCCTCTACCTTGCTGTAAAGAGATCTTTAAATTCATGGTTGGTGGTGATTGTGTCTTATACCAAACCTTTGGCATGACAATTTTTTCTATAGAACAAATATAATGGTGATAATAACTCACAATTATCAAGGGCTTACAACATAACAAGGACTGTATTTCATATGTGCCTCACATAATTATTTTATTTATTCTCAACAATAACCATAGGAAGTTAGGAAGGTAATCTCCATTTTGCAGAAGAAACACAGGCTCACAGAGTTCAACAAATTTGCCCAAGGTCATTCCTCAAGTACTCTACGGTTCACTTCGCTCCTTTGTTCACACCTTGAAACCCACTGGAGACTATGCTGAGTGCATTCCAAAAGTCAGTGAACTGAAAAAGAGTGGATCTTATGGAATATGAATTATATCTCTAATAAAGCTGTTATTTAAATAATTCCTGGATTTGGAGAGATTAGGAAGTGAGTGTAAAGGAAGAATTAGCTCTGATATTTTTCTCTCAGCCTCAGACGTTACGGTGAGCCTGTTCTCTATTTTTTTTTTTTTTTAAATTTTTCAAGGAAAACTCTGCGTCAAACACCTATTCTCAAAACCAGACTATTCCCAATGTCTACTAAGAAAAATTGCTCTGGTTCGTAGGGTCAGACAGCCTGAAGAAGTTGTGTATGAAAAAGTGACATACTCAGATATATACCAGTCTTACTAGGTCAAAGAATGAGACATGGAAACACCACAGACTCCAATTACTACCCTGAAACATTTTTTAAAGACTAATTATGGCCCAAGAGAAATTAAAAATTTATGAAGGATACTGAAATTATCTGGGAGAAACTTGAAAAAGCTGAAAGAGTCCAGAAATAATTCCAAAAATAAAATGTGAATATATTTTCTTCAAAATGCTCAGCATGCCTTGCATACCTTCCATTATTATTTCACCCTCTTCTTGCTCATTTTTGACTTAGAAAACTTTCTTTGGTATTGGAAAGATTGATGTATGTGATTAAAGATGGAATCATCAAAATACTTATACTTCTGTATTACGGAGAATAAAGTTTGTTAGATTAAATGGAACTTCAGCATTATGATATAGAAAACAGCAATAAAAGCTGAAGAACCTGGGTCCTAGCTTAAAATACAAATGTGTGAAATTCAGGTCCTGTTTCATGTAACCTAGTCATTCCTTTAATTTCTGCCTGCAGACATTTACAGAACCAAGGAGCCATCATTATTACCTTCATCCATGCCATTAAGTAACTCGGTTAAATCTTCATTTTTGCTGTCAAACTGATGCTCCTTCCAAGTTTCACCATTTTCACTTCGAAGAACAATGAGTTCTCTCTCCTTTCCTCTCATGGACCCAAAGTGAGGGATTTCCACTATGACAGGGCTGGAAAAAAAATCCACATTATTTTGGTATCAAATTAAATATATTTATAGTATCATACTTAAAAAATGTTTCATTAACAGTATTCATTTGAAAATCAGAGGTGCCACTAAGGTTGGGAATGATTTCAAAGCTGCAGAATCATTTGCTAATTAAAGAATATTTTTGAAGCCTGAAAACATGCCATCATTCATTCATTCACAAACAGTTCTTGGAGGACTACCACATGTTAGGCATAGGATTTAATGGGGGAAATTTTTCAGTACATATAAATAGGAATTTTGAATCAGAATGGAAACTTATTAAAGTAGACCATAAGAAAGTTGGTCCATTTTTAAAAGACACAATAGGTATATTATACAAATGCTAATGATTTAAAAGGACACAGTCATTTCTTTAAAAAAAAATTCTATAAAGTTCCTAGTTTGAAAGATGATTGCCATATTTTCTCCTTAGCAAGAAAACAATCAATATGTTAACGACTCCTCCAACAGGCAGATTCCATGCCTTTCATGGCCTGTACAGTTAAGACAATTCCTGTATTTTTCAGTTTGTGAAATGGTAGTAGGTAGCTTCAATTCCTGGCTGTAATATAACCTGCATAGGAATACTTACACTTTCTGTAAAAGTACTTGTCGGTTTGAAATTGTCATATAATGACACAGTAATTTTTGACAGTGTCCTTTTGCGAAGGAATGTAAAAGAATGGCTGCAAATTGAACATAGCCAATCAAGCCACGGGAAATAATTTTGTTAAATTTTAAAATAGGATAAATACTAAAAGAGATGAATGGAAGTAAGCAGACCACAATCACACACAGTTTATGTAGTTGGATTGTGCAGCTTTATTTTATGACATTTAAGTAGACAGTATCATTATTCTCCTACAGAGGTTGTATGGAACCCCACTTCTTAACCTATGTGTTTAGGTATATGTGATAACAGAAGATACAGGCTGAAATAAGTAAGAGCAGAAAAAGGGATAGTAGTTGTAATGATCAAATAACATAAATAAAAACATGAATATCAATTTGTTAGAAAAGCATTTGCTTAAAACGGGGATGATAAATATGATCATTTTGCTTTTGGCAAAATCATAATTCATTCAAATTAAAGATTAAAAAATAATTTTTATAATGCCTTTATTCTTCAATAGGTAAAAATAAAATGAAGTGTTCTTAGCAGTATTAATAATTTCAAGATTTTTACCAGAGTTTTTAACTACACCTTATAATTGAACATTAAATTGTATTTATTTTTGAGAACAAGATACAATCTTTGCAGGTTAATATGTCAGATACTGTCTCTGTAAATATTTAAGGAATGTGGCTTTATGTATGATGTTCAATGATATTGGAGAGAAGGTATGAACAAGGGTCTTTGACCAAGGTGAAAGCCAAGCATAGCTTTTCATTAACAGGTTTCTTCATGCAGACTGCCAAGGCAAATACAACAGTCAAACGGACAAGCGAACAAACAACAAATACCAATGCATTTCAGCTCAAACAAAACCAAACGGAACAATTCTATAACTTTAAAAGAATATTCTATCTGCTGCCTATTTAATTTTATTTAAATATCTTATTTTCCCAACACTTTTCAAAATCTGTTTACTTATCGATGACTTCTCCTCAAAGCCCATAAAAAATTACACAGTACTCATGTACTTTTAAAAGGTCTAATTACACACACACACACGTGCGTGCACACACACACAAGGTGTACATACATGTAATTTATAGCAAATATTGACTCAAAGCCTGCAAATACCTTCTCTTACACTGGGTTAAAGACTGTTGCTGTCTTAAAAAGTATCATATTCAGAAGAAACATTTCAAATAAAAGAAAGGTTTACAAAAGCACGAAGTTATGAAAGCAGAATGCTTGCAGTGAATTCCACATGCCTGAAAAGCACAAGGTAGGTAGCGGTGCTACATTAAGTCAAGCCACTATGATTTTTTTTTTTCTTTCAGTGACACACATCAACTGAAAGCATTAAAAAAAACTTAAAAAATAAAAATAAACTTAAGACAAGAATCAGACCATGAGTGTGACAGAAAAAAATTGAAAATGGAAAAAAAAATTGTAGACATTCTGTATCTTGTCTATAAAGGTCCTACCCAATAAATTTTGTTCCTTGAGGCCCAAGCTGCAGGATTCGGCTAACCAAGCTCTCACCCTCATTTACAGGGGGAGGATTGGTAGGAAGATGCAGTTTACTGAATAACATCCATGCAGCAGAAAGAGAAACGAGAAGGGGAAATTGTGAACAAACTGTCAGTCACGACAGAGCCTGCCTGATTTGTACCCAAGTGCCACCTCAGAAAATGAATTAAATTCATTTTTCCTTTTTGCAAAATACCATATCACAATGAACTGTTTCCCAAAAAATTTTCTTTAAAAAGACATGTCCCCAAAGTAGCCATATATTCAATGCGGTAAAATAATTCCAGCATCTGTATTTTTTCCCTAGAATGGTGCCTTGACTTCTACAGGGACCACTGGGGTTCCGTGCACTTGCTGAGCAGAGAACATGCTTCTCGGTTAGTAAAAGCCTTGACCAGCAAACTGAGTTAAGAAAGTATCAGCCTATTAGCCTTTCACAGAATCACACAGCTTTGTGACCTTTGACACTTTACAAAAAGTATACTCAATCAGGTCCAACTAAGCAGTTTTAAGAGTTAACTCCTTGAGTTAACAAGGGTAAAGAAAATCAAAGATGCGTTGTGAGGGCCAAGGTTAAAATTGACAAAACAACTTACCCTAAAAATTGTGCCCCTGCAGGACCCATTTCTACCAGCCTACTGGCTAATCCCTCTCCTTCCACCATGGGGGGTGGGTTGGCCAGTTTATGTCTCTTTACCAAACGGCAGGTGATTCGAGTGGGGGCCGTACACTTGCGTGGAGGAATGATGATTCTCATCCCGTGATGACGGCTTCCTCTCATGGAGCCCCCTCTCGCGTCCACCATAAAGCTAACCAGAAACCTGAGGGGAGAAGATCAGAGGCCAATTCAAGAATGGAAATAAACTGTGTTCACAGCAAGTTAGGAAATTAAATGTTTAAGTTTATTTAAAGCGACAGACAACGTAGCTATCATTTCCTCCCTTTAAAGATAAATCGGAAGTAAATACAGTGGAGTCACATCAAACATGCATTCAACTTGTGCACTTTGCAAAAACTGAAACACAACTTGTTTTTGGTGGAACATGGCCCCCACAGAAAAGCCAACTACTTTACCAGGCTCAAATGGAAGGAATAAGGAAGGTTTCAAAACTGGAGTAAAAACGGTCTAGTAAGAGGATTCTCATGCATTTAAAACAAAAAAACTGTGGTCTTTATATTCAAAGGTCATTTTAACTATAAGTGGTTTTTGCCATATGCTGCCATATGGTCTCTTACAAGTAAGATGAAACTCCACAGTATGTCTTGACATTTACGACTCATAAAATAAATGTATTTTTAATCATACCAACACTAATTTTTACTATGAGGAAGCAGAATATAAGAATAAAAGCAGGAGATGACTAGATTTGCTATGGTGATTTTGATGGAAAGGGATTAAATGTTTTCAGTATAAATATGGGCTTAAAAGCTGTCTGAAATAACCTACATTTGAATATTTTATACAATGATTAAAAAAATGGAACTTAGACTTTTAGAAAATGGCTCTAAATAATATAATTCTGTCATTGGCCTTTTATTAACGCTAATAAGGAAAAAACTGTCTGCATGTATTAATAGGTATAGAAATGTAAAGAAATTAACTGTTATTTTTGGGTAGAAGCATATTGGAATCACTGTCTTCTATCACATATGCATGGTCCCACTATCATCATCACAGAGTTATAACACAGTTATCATTATCACAGAGTCACAAGTAAACATAAATCAATGAGTTCAATGTGTGGAAGAGTTAAGGTCAGACAGGGGAACACAAACATATCCGTGTATTCTAGTTTCCACATATGAAAATACACAGATGACTAGCACAGTACAAAATGTGATAATTAGAAAATTGTCTGAATTCTTAAAGTGTTTTTAGAAAACAAATAATCCCATCCATCAAAAATCTTTACTACTTTTTCCCCTAAAAACAATGCTAACATCCTGCAAACAGGTTTTAAGACCTTGCATGGACTTCCTAGCTGGGAACCCTCTTCTGAAGAATGGTACCTCTTGACCTTGAAAGAGTGACCTTTTCAAGTAAACTGGCCTGTGATCCCCACAGGGAGAGGCAATGGGCTGGCGATCATTTTTCAGCCTATCAGATTCCTAGAACCAACTCTGCTCCTCAGTAAGCTGGACTCATCTTCACATCCTTTTGCTCATTTTGGATTTAACCATTTTACTCTGAATGAATTTATGTCTTTTATAACATTCTATCGATTTTGGGAGATTGGGACCACTATGATAATCAAGGTAAAAGGGGAAAACACTGACTCTCTCAAAAACAAAACAAAAATCACTCCTCCCTAGTCAAAGAAAAAGATACTTGTTCACTTGTACAAGTGTCGGGATGAATTGTTACCAATGCTAAAAGACATGAGGCTCACCTGAAATTGCTCTGGGCTGCCTATATTTTCTTAGACATACGTATATTTAACAACTACTTTTATTCAATAATGAAGGCAATATGGCAATATTATAAGACAAAATTGAATCATTCCCTGCACTTAGTAGTTGTAACTACGAAATCAATTTTTCATTAGGAATAATAGTAACAGAATGGATTTAAAACGATTTACGACAAACTCTGGGCTTGAAGATTCAGTTGTGTCAGTACACACATACACACACACTGGAATGTTTCCACTGAGGGGAATGTTTGCCCTGGCAACCGCTGAGTCTCATCAATATAGATGGTAATTCTGATTGGGTCTGTCTTGTTCACTGCTTGACCTGCAGAGCCAAGCACAATTCTAGCACAAAATAGGGACATGATAAATGTTTACTGAATGAACCAATGAATAAAACTATTTTGCTTAGAAACTGTGTAGGTGAGACTTGGTTACTAATACTAATGGATTGATGGGTGGATAGATAGGTAGATAGCTGATTGGAGCTGAGCGGACTGAAGGTAGTGTACGGTTTATCAGAATTAAAATAAAAATATCTCAGCTGTAAAGAATATCAAAACCAATGGAAAAAACACTAGTTAAGATGATATTAACAACAAACTGGAAGAGTCTCTTTCTCTGTGTTGTGTATCGCATACAGTGCATGGCTGGTGCTCATCAGCAACCATTCATTGTTCTGAGGTTCTCAACTTCATAGAGTCAACAGACTGAGGAAAAGTGGGACTATTCATTAAACAGGACATGGATCCTATTATTTAATAACATTATAAAATACAGTGATTTGTTTTACAAACTCATGTCTTACATATTCTGTGTAAAAAAGTCATGCAACATAACTTATAGAACAAATTAAAAGGTCGTATGTAATAATATTTGTATCTTATTAATATTTAAACTATAGCATGAATTCTACAAATGATCCTAAAACTAATACATGAATGTTTCTAGTTTTAGGAACAGCAGGATGACAAATGCTGATATACTACAGACATTGACACGATCTAACTATGGGAAAAATTCACATAAATTAAAAATACAAAAAGGATGGTTCACATAAAGGACACAGTTATCACCTTGAATCATACTGAGGAAGTGGAGAAGAATAGCTGCAAAATAATTTAGAAAGCAAATGGGAAGAATTAATGTAATATAATTAGAAGCAAGCAACAGAAAATGTCAATGACAAGCAAAGGAAAAATAAAAACCATCAGAAAATGAAACCAGGGCATCTGGCATTTGTGGGACAACCTAGAAAAATATCTGCCTTACGTAGCTGCATAAACTGCAAGGACCTGGCATCAGTGAAATATTTCTAAGTATACACCAGGTCTATATTTTCCTTTTCAAATAAGCCCACACCTGCTGCCATTACTTTCGCTTTCCTGCACATGTCTATTGTCTCTGTTGTCTTCAATAACCTTCAAGGTGAAGGGGAGATAACTTGCATACTCAAATACTTCATTGTTTTTATTTTATTTTATTTTTTATTTTATTTTATTTTTCTTTTTGGAGATGGAGTCTGGCTCTGTCGCCCAGGCTGGAGTGCAGTGGCGCAATCTCAGCTCACTGCAAGCTCCGCCTCCCGGGTTCACGCCATTCTCCTGCCTCAGCCTCTCCGAGTAGCTGGGACTACAGGCGCCCACCACCACGCCCGGCTAATTTTTTGTATTTTTTAGTAGAGACGGGGTTTCACCGTGGTCTCGATCTCCTGACCTCGTGATCCGCCCGCCTCGGCCTCCCAAAGTGCTGGGATTACAAGCGTGAGCCACCGCGCCCAGCCACTTCATTGTTTTTAATGTATGGGAAAGTTCATTTCTAATTCTGTTATCCTGTTTCTTCAACTTCTCAGTTTACTAAATTAAGCCCTAGTACCTTGTCTTTGATTTGTAGAGAATACAAACTGATGGTTTCAGGTCTTTGAAATATGGTGGCAATTCATCAAGCGTGATTCAAGAAACTCTTCAACATGTTTGCTCCCTGAATGTATCCCAGATGTTGTATATTTTCCTTCTTGAATCTGATTTTTTCTTTTGCTTTTCCAATATTAGACCCATATACATCGAATATAAATTATATAAATATTTTTAGCAGTTTAAAATTATAATAATTCAAGGTTTCTCTAATTGAGTTAAAGAAATGCAATGTTACTAACTCGAAAGCCACCATAAAGTTTATAATTTATGAAGCACTTCCATGTCAATTATTCCCATTTGAATGATATTGATCTGTTTCTCAGAATTGTAGTATTACAAAGCCAAAATCTATAATGCTATTTTAACCTGAAGCATTCCTCTGAGTCTGATTTTTTATTTGTAAAGTGGGGATAATGAATAATACGTATCTCACAGTATCATTATAAGGTTCAAGTAAATATAAATGAGACAATACATGTAAAAGATTTAGCACAACGCCAGGTACATGACAAGAAGTAAGTAAACATTAGCTATTAAAATTTATTTTAATTAGAAGCAGCAGCAAATACTTCATATATGAAGCACTTCACGAATGTTAATTATTGTTAATTTATTTAATTCCAAAATAATCTGCCCTTGCCCTTGATCACAATTAACTTATGGCCTAAATGCCAATTTCAAAGGCAAAAATACCATGAGCTATTCATCATTTTAATGAAGTATTTTGATTCTACTTATATGGATGTCAATTATCCCAAATTTGTATTACCCAAAGATGAAGAATCCAGTATCTAAAGATACACTAATTTGTTAATTCAGTAATTGAAGCAGGTCCCCTTTTAGCCTCCTGCCTCGAATTCCATTGACCAGGGAGGCTGGATGAGGAGGCTACTCGATGTGGTTTTTAACCACAGCACTTCCGGTGTAGACACTGGTATGTTTTTTTTTTTTAAGTAAATATCTTTATTCTTTTTATTCATTTTTTTCTAATTACAATTTAATACAACTTAATTGTAATTTTATTTCAGAAATGCAGAAGGCACCAACTTAAAGTTCAAATTTATATATTATTTTAAAAGGAAAATCATACAAAACAAATCATTTGTCAAATCAAGGACCTGTATCATATGAGAAAAAAAAGACAACACCAGAGCCTACTGCTCATTTAAAAACTAAATATTTGCTGGGTGTGGTGGCTCATGCCAGCAGTTTAGGAGGCAAAGGCGGGCAGATTGCTTAAGCTCAGGATTCTGAGAACAGCCTAGGCAACCTGGCGAGACTTCGTCTCTATGAAAAAATACAAAAATTATCTGAGCATGGTAGTGCACACCTGTGGTCCCAGCTACTCAAGAAGCTGAGGTGGGAGAATGGCTTGAGCCCAGGAGGTAGAGGTTGCAGTAAGCCAAGACTGCACCACTGCACTCCAGCCTGGCCGACAGAGCCAGACCCAGTCAAAAACAAAAAACAAAAACAACTACTAAATATTCGAGAGGAATTCTTCTGTTATTAAGGGAAACACAAAAGTCAGTTAAGGTAAATTAACAGGCATACTTACATATTTAATTTTCTATTGGAAAGAAAAATCAGATACCTAGAAAAACTTCATTTGAATAGAAAAGTAAAATGGAGAAAAATCATTATGTTTCAAATTTTAAAAAACTTAAAAAGGAAATTTTCTGAAAAGGAAAATTAAAGACCTAGAAGATTAGAATAGCCAGGAAAGTTTGTTGTACTAATAATTTCATTATTTTTTCTAACAAAATTAAATTTTTCTCAAAAAAAACACATATAGAATTACTTAGAAAAAAACTTAATGATTTACAAATGCATCTCACATATACTAATGAATATACATTTCATACATTAATATATTCATATATAGGAAGCTTGTTGATGTGAATTTACAACTCTAAATAATAAATGCACTGTTCATGTAGTAGGATAATGAAAAGTGGCATTTTAGGTTACTTACCCAGAATGAATGGGGCTTGAAACAAGATTGACATTGTCTAAGGTGTCTGCAGCCCAGCTGTAGTGTCTAAGAGAATCTGAATCAAATTCCCTTGTGAATGTTAGATGCTGAAAAATAAAATGGTAAATTAAATTACATCAACAAACCGTACAAGACTGGTTTCTCTACACATATAAAATATATCTGTATTCCTCTAATTCCAGATAGACTTACATTCAACATAAATAATTTGTAAATTCTCCTCTATAGAAATACATTGAAATCTGAGTATAATGTTAGAAAATAGTCTATTGATGTATTGTTTTATTTCAATCTTTTAAGAAAGCTCCCTGGGTAACTGACATGGCAAAGAAATATCACAGAACTAACTCCAACTATGATTTAAAGCACTTCAACATGTCTCCAAATTAATCCTATAACAACTGTAATTTTTTTCCCAATTCTCAAAATAAAAAATGAAAAATTCAATCTTGATGACTTCTGGTTCCAAGTGGGGCGGAGTAGCTAGTAGCAGCCTAGCGCTTCTTCCAAGTAAGCCAGATAAAATACAGAAATCGTATCTGAATGCAGCAGAGGGCAGCTGAAGCATCGAGAACTAAAAGAACTACCAAACTCTGGGAGGGTGAACATCTTCAGGAGTTGAGTTGACTTTCTGTTGCCCATTTTTAACTTACAGGCTTTTGTCAGTTACCAGTGCAAACAGATCTGTACTTTTAACCTACAGGGGTCACTGTTGTTGAACAAAAAAGCCAGGAGAGTTTTGGTGGAGATTTGGGTGGCGTCAAGCATGCTACAGTTTCCTGCTAAGAACATTTGCTGAACTCAGAAGCTGTGCAGAACAGGAAGCTCAAAACCTAACCAGAAATATCTCTGAAGAGCATAATGGAGATTTTTGGCAGTAATAAGAAAATGACTTAAAAGTTTAGAACTTATAATGGGAAGAGATTTGAAGATCATACCACAATTTTAAATAAGGATGCTGGTGTGCTGGGGGGAAACCAGAGGTAGTGTGAGCTTTCACCAGGACTGCAGACCAGCCTCATTTCAGCAAAATCTTAATTGAATTAAAATTTACTATTCTATTTGCCTAGCAGAGGGAGGGCAAACATTCTGTGGAGGAATATATCACCATCGGGTGTGTCCACAATTTTTTATACACCATGTCTAGCACAAAGTGAAAAATTGCCAAGCATGGTCAGAGTGGGTGGATAAAAACAGAAAAATGAAATAAAACCAAACCAAGCTAGATAGACACTATAAATAGACTCCCAGGCCATCCCGATTCTGAGGTACGCTAGTAAGTGCTTTATAATAAGTATGATTAGTATGTTTACAAAAACACAGGGGAAGATAGAGAAAATAAATTAAATGGGATAGAACACTAGAATATACATAAGAAGGAATCAAATGGGCATTGGTTCAGTGCTAAATACAATGTCAGTTCTTTACTTAGACACAATATAAAAGAGGATTAAGTTAGAGACCTAAATGGAAAAATATGCAAAATGAAGGATAGGTTAAAAAAAAAAAAGAAAACAGTAGAAGATGTGGAACATTGAGAGATTTTAACATAGGTGTAAACTGGACCCTTAGAAATAGGAGAATAAAGTAGAAGCTGTATTTGAAAAGATAATGGCTACGAATGTGCCAAATCTGATAAAAGGTATTAGCCCACAGATCCCCCACAATCTGCTTCCTACTGAAACCTCAGTGAAATGACAGTCACGTATTTAAAAATACAGACACAGAAAGGACAGAGAGAATAAGAGAAAACACATCAGCAGAAAAACAGAAGGATTGGCTAGAATTCTCTTTAAAAAGTGATTTGACCTTCATAATCCCCTCAGTTGTCAAATAATGATCCCTTGCCATCACTACCACCGACCCTAGCAGAAGACTAAAGGCAGGAGACTAGAAGGCTAGAGGCACCATATTGAAAATGGGGATTGTACACTGAATATTCAGACTCCCATCTTTCCTTTACCGGTCTCCCAGACACAATTAGGGACAGAGTTCTAGGCAGAAAATGGGAAGTCTCTGAGGATTCTGACCTGCCCATTGGAATTTCCCAGTGAAATGTTCTGGCTTATTCAGTGGAAATCACGGATGACAACCTTTAGACCATATAGAGAGCTTCCAATGAGCTTATTAATGAGTAGACAGCTGACAGTCACTAGACAGTTGAGAAAAGCATCTAGTATAAAAACAAAACAAACAAGCAAACAGAAGGGAAGCAAATTGCAGGAAACAGGCTTTTCAAGGAGAAGAAAACTTAAAATTATTCATTAATATCTAGAGAGAGATGAGATTTTTTTTTTTTTTTTTTTTTTTTTTTTTTTTTTTTTGAGACAGAGTCTTGCTGTCGCCCAGGCTGGAGTGCAGTGGCACGATCTCGGCTCACTGCAGGCTCCGCCCCTTGGGGTTCACGCCATTCTCCTGCCTCAGCCTCCCGAGTAGCTGGGACTACAGGCACCCGCCACCTCGCCTGGCTAATTTTTTGTATTTTTAGTAGAGACGGGGTTTCACTGTGTTAGCCAGGATGGTCTCTATCTCCTGACCTTGTGATCTGCCCGCCTTGGCCTCCCAAAGTGCTGGGATTACAGGCGTGCGCCACTGCGCCCAGCTGAGATGAGATATTTTTACACCTATGAAACAATAGACTACTTATTAAAAAAAGAAACATTTAGGGAAAAAATAACTCTTGGAAAGTAACAAATATATTGAAAAAAACCTTAGAAAGTATAGAGAAATTTTTAACTCTAGAAAATAGGAGAGAAAATAAAAGAAAGCAAAAGATAAGTTCAGGAGGTTCAAATCCTCCCCTCAGTCTAAAAAAAAAGTTCTAGAAAGAAAAAAAAAAATTGTGAACAAAGGAAAACAAATCAAGGAAACAATTTAAGAAACTTTTCCAGAGCTGAAGACAGAGGTTGCCAGCGTAAAATGACCCAGTGAGTGACCAGCACTATGAATACAGAACCCATTATGGTACATCATCGTAACATTTCAGAATTCGGAGACAAAGACAGAGCCTATAAACATGGAGAGAAAAAATGGTCACGGATGGAGGGTCTGTGTCAGACTTTTAACAGCAAAACGTGAAGGTAAAAGGCAATAGAGCAATTCCTTCAACACTCTGACAGGAAATGACTTCAAGTCAGAATTCTATAACCAGCTAAATTAAAAACAAGTATGAACTAGACAGATATTTTCATATATAGCACCTTAAAAAACGTATTTCTCATGCACTCTCTGAGGAAACTAATGGAAGATGTACTCCACCAAAGTGAAGGACTGACCCAAGAAAAGGGAGGGCACGGACTCCAACACAAGAGAAAACAAAGGGAATTTTCATGGTTATGATGAAGGAAGACCCAAGAGCACATCTGTGTGCAGTGGACCTACAAGGAATATGACAAGTAAGAAAGCTCTAAGCGAGATGAGGTAAATAGACGAGCCAGATAGATCACCTAATGAATGTGAACATATTAAGAGATTTGTACAACTAGGGGAGAGTTTTGGGATTGGACTATTGATATGCACAGAGGACATCATGCAAGTGAAAAAACTCCAGGGAAAATAAAATATTGTGCTGGAAAGAAAAAGCGATCAGGTCAGGCACAGTGGCTCATGACTAATCCCAGCACTTTGGGAGGCTGAGGCGGGTAGATGACTTGAGGTCAGGAGTTTGAGACCAGCCTGGCCGACATGGTGAAACCCCTTCTCTACTAAAAATACAAAAAATTAGCTGGGCGTGGTGGCACGTACCTGTAATCCCAGTTACTTGGGAGACTGAGGCAGGAGAATCGCCTGAACCCAGGAGGCGGAGGTTGCAGTGAGCCGAGATTGCGCCACTGCACTCCAGCCTGGGTGACAGAGCAAGACTCCGTCT
The DNA here is from genome assembly GCF_006542625.1 of Nomascus leucogenys. Classification (NCBI taxonomy): domain Eukaryota; kingdom Metazoa; phylum Chordata; class Mammalia; order Primates; family Hylobatidae; genus Nomascus; species Nomascus leucogenys. The sequence continues at coordinate 10,149,550 of NC_044398.1, forward strand.
CAAAAAAAAAAAAGAAAGAAAAAGCAATCATAATATATGTCACGTATGTGGGTAACATTTACATAGGCATAACAAGATAAGCATCAAATACAGATATAAGCAAAATATATTACGACTGTTTGCGGAAATGGGAGGATACGAAGTGTGCATAGTCGGGGAGGAAAAGTGTGGGAAAAAAAGCTTCATCTTTCATTTGAGGAAGTCAATAAATAATTCCTGAAATGGAGAAAAATCAACAAGAACAATATACATGTAGTATTTAGAGATATCCAAGCACATCATAAGAGTTATCAAAAATTATTCCAAGCACTTGTCTCTGGAAAGGAGAAATTGGAGACTGAAGGTGTAGATGGGGATTATGTTTTTTCCTAACAAGTGTGTCTTGTAGAATGATGTGGCTTTTTATTTAATTGCATAACTTTGGTAATAATAAAATCTAAATTTAAAAACTTACTCTGAATTACGCAGATTTTTAAAAAATAGCCCTGAAGTCAAATTGAAAAATAAATTTGTAGAGCAATTATATGCAAGTCACTATCTCACCCACGTCCCAGGAAAACACAAAAATGAATGAGGAACAGCATTATCTGCATTTAATGAGCGAGGACACATCTAGTGAATGGGTGTGCAATTAAGCTTCTAATAAGAATCCACGGAACCAAGATTCTAACCGTCAAAAGCAATAAACCATTTAGGAAAGTTCCCAAATTCTATATGGATTAACCAAATATGAGGTGTTGGTTTCAGTCTGGCCTTATTTAACAACAACTTATACTGACTTTCAGAGACCCAAACCAACAAACCTTCAGAGTAGGGCAAAATACTTAATACAAAGTAGTGACATTCCTTTAATTTTTTTGGCATGAGTGGAGTGGAGGGCAAGCTACAGTTCTTATATTGGGGAGCCTAAGGTTATTTTTCACAAAGGTTCTTTTTTAAAAAAAGTTCTCATAAATAATTAATATAATTCCTCTTCGGTAATTACAGTAAATTATTTACCTTTGGTACTCTTAGAAACATGCCCTGGTACCATTAATTATTGAAACAATGAATTATATCTCACAAAAAGGTATCACTGCAATCATGTAATATTTATCAAAGCCAGAGTGTGCCAGGACATCGATTCCACATCCCTCTGAGTCCTTTCTTAACTTCTCTACTCTTACAACTCTGCCACTCATTGAAGCTTTGTTGTAACATGAACAAATCTCATACTTGATCAAAACAATGAGCTGTATTATTTTGAGCTATATGTCCCAATATTTGTCCCAGATAGTAACACTTAAACGTGTTTTTAGGTACCTTAGTACTTTCTCTTCTGAGTTTTGTGGTTTGCTCAGGTTTATGAGCAGACGTAACTCAATTTTAATAACCTAAATATAGGCAAACAAAATACTCGTCCTACGGAGCATCCATCTAAATATAAAATGAAGCAATTCAATGGAACCTATGGTTTTACACATAGATACTGAATTGGTATTTCATTTCCATGCTATCTGTCTGCGAAGACTTACTCCTACAGATTAGAATCTACTTAAAACCGAAATATAAAATTTCAACTATTCACTTATGTTTTTTCTGACATGTTACTGTGCATAGCACCACAGTACTAACAAAAAAACTTTGCCTCTATTTAATTACTGAACAAATAGACATTTAAAATGATTAACAGGGCCAGGCCCAGGCGTGGTGGTGGCTCATGCCTGTAATCCCAACACTTTGGGAGGCCGAGGTGGGTGGATCACTTCAGGTCAGGAGTTCAAGATCAGCCTGGCCAATATGGTGAAACCCCATCTCTACTAAAAATTCAAAAAGAAAATTAGACAGGTGTGGTGGCGTGCACCTGTAATCCCATCTACTTGGGAGGCTGAGACAGGAAAATCGCTTGAACCTGGGATACAGAAGTCACAGTAAGCCGAGATCGTGCCGTTGCACTCTAGCCTGGGCAAAAGAGCAAGACTTCATCTCAAAAAAACAATAAATAAATAAAAAGAAATAAAATGATTAACAGAGATTCCATGTTCATGGATTGGGGGAATCAATATTGTTAAATATTTAACAGTATGTCCATACTGCTCAAAGCAATCAATGGATTCAATGCGATCTCTATCAAAATAATGATATTCTTCACAGAAATTAAAAGAAAATCCTAAAATGTAGGTGGAACTATAAAAGACTCAGAACAGCCAAAGCTATCCTAAGTAAAAAGAACAAAACTGGAAGAACCACATTATCTGACTTTATACTACAGAGATATAGTCACCAAAACGGCATGGTGCTGGGAAAAAAATCAGACACATAGATCAGTGGAACACAATATAGAACCCAGAGATAAATCCATACATCTACAGTGAACTGATTTTTGACAAAGGTGCTAAGAACATACATTGGAGGAATAATAGTCTCTTCAATAAATGATGCTGGGAAAATTAGATAGCCATATGCAAAAGAATGAAACTAGGCCCCTATCTCTCGCCATATACAAAAATCAAATCAAAATGAATTAAAGACTTAAATCTAAGACCTCAAACTATGAAACTACTAAAAAAGAATACACTACGGAAACTCTCCAGGACACTGAACTGTGCAAAAATTTCCTGAGTAATACCCCATAAGCACAGGCAACCAAGGCAAAAAGAGACAATCAAGTTGAAAAGCTTCCTCACAGCAAAAGAAACAATCAGCAAAGTGAAGAGACAACCCACAGAATGGGAGAATGTATTGACAACCTCTCCGTCTGACAAGGGATTAATAACCAGAATACATAAGGAGCTCAAACAACTATCTGGGGAAAAAAAAATCTAATAATCCAACTAAAAATAGGCAAAAGAACTGAATAGACATTTCTCAGAAGAAGACATACAAATGGCAAACAGGTATGTGAAAAAGTCCTCAACATCACTGATCATCAGAGAAATTTAAATCAAAACCAGAATGAGATATCATCTCACCTTAGTTAAAATAGCTTTTATCCAGAAGTTAGGCAATAACAAATTCTAACCAGGATTTGGAGAAAAGGGAACCCTCTTACCCTGTTGGTGGGAATGTAACCACCACAGACAGCAGTCTGGAGGTTCCTCGAAAAACTGAAAATAGAGCTACCCTGCTATCCAGCAAGCCCACTGCTAGGTATATACCCAAAAGAAAATAAGTATATCAAAGAGACATCTGAACTCCCATGTTTATTGCAGCACTACTCACAATAGCCAAGATTTGGAAGCAACCTAAGTGTCCATCAACAGATGAATAGAAATAGAAAATACATACACAATGGAGTATGTACACGCAACGGAGTACTGTTCAGCCGTAAAAAAGAATGAGAGCCTGTCTGTCATTTGCAACAACATGGATGGAACTGGAGGTAATTATGTTAGCTAAAATAAGCTGGGCACAGAAAGACAAATTTCTCATGTTCTCACTTATTTGTGAAAGCTAAAAATGAAAATAATTGAGTTCATGGAGATCGAAAGTAGAAAGATTGTTACCAGAGGCTGGGAAGGGTAGTGAGGGAGTGCAGGGGGTGGAGGGTAGTGGGAATGGTTAAAATGTACAAAAAAAAAAAAAAGAAAAAACAGAAAGAATGAATAAAGGCAGGGTGCATGGCTCATGTCTGTAATCCCAGCACTTTGGGAGGCCAAGGTGGATGGATGACTTGAGCTCAGGAGTTTAAGACCAGCCTGGACAACATGGCAAAATTCCATCTCTATAAAAATTACAAAAAAGAGCCAAGCGTGGTGGTGTTTGCCTGTAGTCCCAGCTACTTGGAAGGCTGAGGAGGGAGGATGGCTTGAGCTGGGAGGTGGAGGTTGCAGTGAGCCAAGGTAGTGCTACTGCACTCCAGTCTGGGTGACAGGGCCAGACCCTTTCTCAAAAAAAAAAAAAAGTATAAGACCCTAATATTTGGTAATACAACAGAGTGACTACAGTCAAAAGTAATTTAATCATACATTGTAAAATAACTAAAAGTACATAATTGGATTGTTTGTAGCACAAAGGACAAATGCTTGAGGTGACAGATACCCCATTTGCCATGATGTGATTATGCACTGCATGCCTGTATAAAAATATCTCATGTCACCCATAAATATATATACCTACTATGTATTCACAAAAATTTTAAAATAAAGATGATAAACAGGATACCACATATGATGATGGTTAAAGATGAACTAGACCCGACTTTTAAGTTGTCTCAGCAAGAAGGGGTGTTGCCTGGGCTTAATGGAAAAGCTTGGCTTTGAAGTTGAGTCACAGACTTAGATTTGGAAATTGCCTTTGCCACTTGTTAATGGAAACACTTCTTTCCCACTCCCGATTTTTCCAGTTTGAAAAGATAACCCAGTTGTGTAACTATGGGCCTCTCCCTACCCCTTTATATTCACTTTAGCCCTGGAAATTAAAGTGATGTATCTGAGTGATAGATTTGGGAAAGGTAGCTGGGAAGGTTCTGCTCAGATCCAGTTTTCAATCTATGGGCACAGAGAGTGAGCAGCCTCCTCTTCTCTCCAAAGCCTACTTCTGCAAAGAGTGTGCCTGGCCTGGGCCAGCATCACAGTCATTGGGTAGGGGGGTGTGCCTATCTCAGGGATTCAGTTAGCAGGCCCACGCGGCTCAGACACTAAGCCAGTCCTCGCCTGGCCTCCATCAGGAATAAAGGAGATATTTTGCCATTGACCTTTCCTTATCTTTACTTATTGAAAGCTCTTTCAGAGATGTCCCAGCATCACCTGCTGGTTTTGTGATCATTAGCAGATTACTCAACTTTTTTCAGTCTTAGTTTCTGCATTTTCAAACTGGGGATGGTTGATACGGAGATAAAAGAAAACATACGTCAAAGTCTGGCACTAATGCAGTGCTGGTGTTGGCATGGAATTATAATAATGTCTCCTTATATGTGTAAAGCCTTCTATACTTTTCAAAGGACTTTCGCTTATATTAGCTCATTTGTCACAATCTGATCATTTATGGGGGAAAACAGCAAAAATAAAAATATTCCAGTCCCAGCACTGGGGCATTATAGTAATACACACAGAGTGCTTTTATCAAACCAGTGGAGGCCATTCAAGAATGCATCTTATTAATGCCTAGGTCTTATTTATTGACTCAAAATATTTACATTCCTTTGTTAACAGCACTACCACAACTTACTGTGCATCAGTTCAATGGTAAGGACTGACCTAGGCCTATACATTCATTTTTTGTTTGAGTTGTCAGAACCTATTAGCCTTGAGAGTAATGGAGCCATTTGACAGATGAGGAAACTGAGGTTTAGAAAGACTTCAAAAACTAGGCAATACAAAGTCAACACCTAGAACTGGGTGGCTTTAATAGAACACTATGTTAAAGAAAAATTCACATTGTATTTTTAATAATTTTTATTCCCATGTCACAGATAATATGAATAAGCACATTACTTTTCATTTTGGAAGTGATGTCAAGGATTATTAAACTGAAAATGCACATTATTTAATAGAGTCCAAAGCCTGACTAATGATGATATCACTGTCTCCAAGAGCTTAATACTTTCCAAAAATAGTTTCTCACTAGTCCTATTCATCGGAGGAAAGAAGAGAACAAGTACACACTGGCCTTACAAACAAGGACACACCCAAATGCCCAGGTCTGGAAATAATTGTCCAGGCAGGGAAGAAAAGAGGCAGGGTCAAGAAAGTGTTTGCAAGAGAGACAGAAAAAAAAGGAGAAATCCAATTAACTCCAATATGAGTAATTCTCTAGGTTGCTGACTGTCAACTTCCAGTGTTAGATGACATGAGTTAAGGTCCAGAACTAACTCTGCAAGTTTCCTTATCTAACAGCTCTACCACCTATGGGGGAAGGTGGTCTTGCAAATTAACTGGTAGCCTTGACAGGCTAATGTTAACAGCAACCAGTAAATCTCCCAGTAACAGGTCACATGCAACACTCAGTGCAACAATTCTGGGAGATTGTAAATACAATTTAGTTTAGTAACAGTTGGATAATACAATCAGACTGGGAGCCACAGAAAGTAAAGGGCTATCAGGGATAACTTCACTCTATGGCCACAACTTGGACAGGGCCAAGGCAGAGGAAGTCATGTGGGTGTCAGTTCCCCACACGAAGAATAAGATGACTTGGGTTTGAATCAGGCTCTGTCACTCCATAGCCCAGTGAATGGCAAGTCAAAAAACTCACTGAACCTCCATTTCTGCATTAGGGTGACAGGTAGAAAATATTAATTGCCCTGATTCACTGTGAGAATGGAATGACCCAAGTAATGTGAAAGTGACTTGAAAATTCTAAATTACCATGCAAACAAAAACACAGATGATGTTAATCTCATACCCCTAGATATTTACTTATTTATTTTATTTTTTGAGACAGAGTCTCACTCTGTCACCTAGGCTCGAGTGCAGTGGCGCGATCTATCTTGGCTCACTGCAACCTCTGCCTCCTGGGTTCAAGCAATTCTCCTGCCTCAGCCTCCCCAGTAGCTGGGATTACAGGCATGTGCCACCATGCCCAGCTGATTTTATTTTATTTTTTTGTATTTTTAGTAGAGACGGGGTTTCACCATGTTGGCCAGGCAGGTCTTGAACTCCTGGCTTAAGTGATCTACCCACCTTGGCCTCCCAAAGTGCTGGGATTACAGGAATGAGCCACTGTGCCCAGACTACCTCTAGATTTTTAATAATTGAAGATAATTTATTTCTTATAGTTCTATAATGTTGCATCCCTCTATGTAGATATTTAGGATAGCATATCCTTTTCACACCACAGGGAGAAGTCAGAGCTGCCTGCTGGATTAACAAAAATAATAGTGGTGTTTTTGCTTTGCAAAATACTTGTCTACGCATCGATTCTTCCCATGGCTAACATGCTTTACTCGGATCTGCTATGCTTTGCTTATTAGAGTGGCACTATTGCCTAGTGGCCAGCAGGAGAATGGGTTTAAGCACCCATCAGGTTTACAGTCCGTTCTCAGCTCTACTGCCTAATAGACAAGCTATTTAACTGGACAAGCTAAACACTCCTCACAGCCCTAGTCTCCTTATCTGTAAAGTGGTAATCATAATACCCATTTCATCAGGTAGCCAAAAGCATGAAATGAGATGATGCATTTAATAAAACATTGTGGCAGGTAGTGTATTAAGTATTATAATTATTGTGACATGCAGTGGATATTGAGTGAAATGGCAAACTGCTACCCAAATAGATAGTAGTAGGTTTAAACATCCAGCACAACTACATGGAAACACTTTTAAGAAATGGATTCCATAAAAGGAAACCTGACACGAGTAGTAAAATAAAATAAAAATTAAAGGCCTACTGTAATAGAAAAAGCAGGCCTTTTTTCCCTTACAGTATTCATTTTCTTGAAGTCAACTATTACTACTCTTAAGACTTATTTTATTTGAGAATAGCATATAAAGAAATTTCGTTCATTAAATTTCCAAATTGGACTGATTTCAAGACAATCTGGTTATGAACTTGAACAAAAGAAGGTCAATCAAGGTCAGAGTGGAAGCTGAGCATGTCAACACCCAGCTTGAGACATCAAAACTAACTGCACTACCTTAAGGAAGTCACAATACCAACTTCTCTGCCTTAAAAAAAAAAATCTGTAATCTTGCTGACCAATCTTTGAGAGGTGTTGAATGCATCACCTGAGTAATGCTGGCAAAGCACTTTGAAGAGAGAAAGCAGCATATTAAATGTCACCAGTTAAAGGTGCTTATCTTCTAGGGGGACTGTCTCTAGCAAATCTTTAATCTGAGGCTGGCTACCTTCTGCCACCATGCACGTTTCTGAGCACTCCCCTTAGAAATTAGCTTACGTGAAAGAAGTAGCAAGGTTAATCTGCCGATGAGTGTGGGAGATGGGGGTGGGAGTGTGGGTGGAATAGGGTTGAGAGGTAGAGGGGGAATATCTGACTGTTAGCATAGGCAGCCTTTTGGGTTAGGTATTCTTCTCCCTCCCTATTACTGAGATAATTGAAAATGCTTGGATCTTGAAAATACAAGCAGGAAGTTTCTTCTGAAGAATGCTCCAATTTTCACACTACTTGCTAACGTATCAAATTGTACATTACACATTATATGACTAAATGTAGATGAAATCATCCTTAGCCTCAAAAAAGACCAAGTCCAATCCAAAGGAATCAGAATCCTTGGCTGTGAGATAAATGAGAAGAGTTATGAGGTGGAAGATGTGACAGCAGCCTTCCTGTACATGATGGCTACAATGAGGCTTCTAATATCACTTACAGAATTTTCTCCACAGTCAGCATTCAAACAGCCAGGGCAACTGTTGACATCATAGTCTAGTTAAGCCTTCTAAACCAGTCACTACTGAAGGCCTGCCACTAGCCCCCTCAGGAACAAACCACATAGGCAAATCTGGTCTGAAAAGGAAGTCTTCAAAAGAAAGAAATCTACTCAGAGAGAGCAGGGCCAAACAGCTGTCCCATTCCTCTCTTTTCATAGATGCACTGCCCCTAAGTCAACAGAACTATCAAGAAATGGAAGGTGTTCATTTTAGAGTGATCGATTGGCAAGGGGCTCCTTTCTAAAATTTTTGTTTAGAAATACCCAAGTTTATCCAGGTGCGGTGGCTCACGCCTGTAATCTCAGCACTTTGGGAGGCAGAGGCGGGCGGATCACCTGAGGCCAGGAGTTTGAGACCATCCTGGCCAATATGGTGAAACTCCATCTCTATTAAAAATACAAAAAAAATTAGCGAGGTGTGGTAGTGCATGCTTGTAATCCCAGCTGCTGGGGAGGTTGAGGCATGAAAATTGCTTGAACCCGGGAGGCAGAGGTTGCTGTGAGCTGAGATCACGCCACTGCACTCCAGCCTGGGTGACAGAGTGAGACTCTGTCTCAAAAAAAGAGAAAAGAAAAAAGAAATTCCCAAGTTTATAGCATTCTCTTAAATCATAGTTCTTCATTTTCTTTCTCTTTTGTTAATATTGAACTTACTTATTTCTAGAGAGAAAGCATAAAATAATAGAATCTCAAGGTTGAATGGCACTTTAAGATGCTAGACTTTTTACGTTTCCATTGATATGTGGTTGTTCCTACCAGGTTTCATTACCACCAACAGCAACCACATTAGTAATGACAGAAAACCAAACTGAACTGGTTTAAGATACTCCCTTTCCAGGGATGGGGGAGATTGAAATTAAATTGCTGGTTTATATGGCAAGAAAATCTGTATGGTGCTAACTTCAAGGTCGGTTGAATCCAGCTCAAATGATGGTAGGAATCATTTGTCTTCACATTCTACTCCCAGCAGCTTTGGACTTATGTCATCTTTATAGCTTAGGAACCCCAGCAGAGTTTTTCTTTCCCAAAAGGTTAGACAAAGTCTCAAATTTGAGTCTCACTAGATGGGCTCAGATTTCACTTTTTATCCCAAAGTAATTGCTGTAATCCAGGAGATAGGAATGCTCTGAATGGCCAGAATTGGGTCTCACTGTTGCAGAACAGGAGGGACTTATGCCCCTTCTAGACAACATCAGCTGAGAAATGGGTGGGGTTAGGGATTCAACCATCAGATCCAGGCACTGCCACGGAAATGGGTGTATGCAGAAAGCCAAATGGGTGTATGCACGCAAAACCAACCAACATCGATAAGTGACTTATGCTTTTCTCCCATCTTTGAATGACTCTATAAAAAGTCATACTGAATTACATGTTTCTGCCTACAGTATATACATACCTTTCGGTCTTACAACTAATTCTGGGGTCATTTAAAGAAAGATAAACTAATTGGTTAGCCTGCTAAATATTTGTAAACTGATGTCATGCCTTCTACCTTTTATCTGTCTGAAGGTCAAATAGTTCCATTCCTGTAATGATGCCTTCCATGCCATATTTTTTAGTTTTTCATACTTTTTTTTTTGTCTCGCTCTGTCTCCCAGGCTGGAGTGCAGTGGTGCGATCTCGGCTCACTGCAACCTCCACGTACTGGGTTCAAGCGATTTTCCTGCCTCAGCCTCCCAAGTAGCTGGGATTACAGGCAAGTGCCACCATGCCCGGCCAATTTTTTGTAGTTTTAGTAGAGACGGGGTGTTAGCCAGGATGGTCTCGATCTCCTGACCTCGTGATCTGCTCACCTTGGCTTCCCAAAGTGCTGGAATTACAGATGTGAAGCACCGCACCCGGCCAGTTCTTCATACTTTTTATAATTGTTACTGAATATGTTATGTCAGTTCTTTTTAAAGCACATTGAATAAATAAAAGACTTTATAAGGATTAGAAATAAATGTAACGAAGAACACTGTCTAAATATAATCTTTCATGCTAAAAAATAGATCACTATGGTGGTTCTGTGGCCCAACCAAGAATACTAGCAAGTATAAGATCCTGGAGGACAGACTATAAAATACCTGGACTCCTCAAGGGCCTTTTTCTTGCACTGAGCAATGCAGATGTAGAGTGTTCAGGATAAAGTGAGGCAATCTGGATCCAGATGGCCAGTAACTCTGCCACTTATAAGCTGTGTCCCCGGGGGGGAGTTACTCATGCTCTCTGTGCCTCAGTTTCTTCATTTTTTTTTTTTTTTGAGATAGTGTCTCACTATCTTGCCCAGACTGGAGTGCAGTGGCGCAATCTCGGCTCACGGCAACCTCTGCCTCGCAGGCTCAAGAGATTCTCTTGCCTCAGCCTCCCGAGTAGCTAGGATTACAGGCGTGCACCACTACCACTGGGCTAATTTTTGTATTTTTAATAGAGACAGGGTTTCACCATGTTGGCCAGGCTGGTCTCGAACTTCTGACCTCAAATGATCCACCCACCTTGGCCTCCCAAAGTGCTGGGATTACAGGTGTGAGCCACCGTGCCTGGCCTCTTCATCTTTTTAATGGGGTTAACAAGTTATTTCATAGGGATATTGTGAACTGTAAACAGCTTAATACTGCTAAATCACTTAGAATAATTCCAGGCACATAATAGGAGCTCAAAATTAGCTGTTTTCACCACCACCATAAGTGTTACCGCCATTCTATCTCCTGACACTGAAGGTATCTAGTGAATAGCATTCCATTTATATAATGAGCACTGTCTAATCTGGATCACACACAGTAATGTGTCTTAAGTACATTCGCTGTACCAGACAGTTGCTTTCAATAATTACATCAGAAGAAATGAAAGCTCCATGCTATTACCTTCATCCCAGACAATCAGGCTTCAGTTTAGACTCATCCCTTTATTTATTAACTCCTTTTTGGAGAGGAATGGAATGTTTCCAAGCACAGGCGTTGCTTTCAGACAATCTGACACACACAAATCTGAGCTTATAAAACAAATACATTAGATGTTGACTGACCAATACACACCAAGCTTCCAGTGAGAGTTGCCTTAAATCGGTAGTTACTAACTAAAGGTACACCTTAGAATGGTCAGGGGACCCTTAAAAATACACATGCCCAAGAACCCAGACATGGAAATTCTGATTCTGCAGGCATCTTGCTTTTAAAAGAGCCACAGGTAATTCCAGTGGGCACCCTCAGTTAAGAATACTAACTATGAATCAGTGGCTTTCAACCTTGGGTGCATTTAGAATTGCATGCCCAGGCTCTACACAGGCCAAAGAAATCAGGAACTGAGCAATCGTCTTTTTAAAAGTTCTCCAGGTGGCCGGGCATGGTGGCTCACACCTGTAATCCCAGCACTTTGGAAGGACAAGCTGGGCGGATCACTTGAGGTCAGGAGTTCGAGACAAGCCTGGGCAACATGGCAAAATTCCGTCTCTACTAAAAAATACAAAAATTAGCCAGGCATGGTGGCACACGCCTGTAATTCCAGCTACTAGGGAGGCTGAGGCACAAGAATCAATTGAACCCAGAAGGTGGAGGTTGCAGTGAGCTGAGATCATGCCACTGCACTCCAGCCTGAGTGGTAGAGTGAGACTCTGTCACACACACACACCCCCCAAAGTTCTCCAAGTGATGCTCGTAAGTGGTCCGGACTGAGTCATTGCTTTAAATAAAAAGATCTTTTGACAAATCCAAGACATGATTTCATTTACATACACATTTTCAAAAACATATCTTAGGTGATTTTTGGCTGACAGAATTCTTTCATGTTTTCTGATGAAATTATTGCTGTGGAAAGGCTACATTTTGAAATTTATAAATACAGAGTCAGAGGAATGAAAGACAAAAACTAATGATTTTGTGTCACTTAATTCTAATAGAAAATGTTCAAATGCACTTCTGAAGTATATGGAAGGTAAAAGAATAGGAAGTTCACGATAACCTGTAACAAAAGAGTCTACTCTTGACTGTCCAGGAGGGAATTAAGCGTATTACAGACTAAGTACTGGGGTTCAACAGGGGGTGAGGATGGCTCCACCTCTCCCACTCCCCTCCCCCAGTTCTGGCCTCCACGTGTGCCTTCAGCCAGCACAGGTCCCTAGAAGGTGAGGTGGCAGGCCTGCACTAATCACCGTAGGTCTCAACTACACTTTAACTGTGGTTAATATGCAAACTGATTAATCAGCAGGATAATAAAGAGGCAACTGTACTTTGTATGAGTGAGGTCTACTCATTGAAAAAGAAAAGTGTATGAGAGTTCATTTTTACTCATTTTTCACCTTTACTTGTCAGGGCAAATTTAACTGGGCAATGACAGTGCAGTTTTAAATCTGACAGTAAGTTATATGTCATTGCTTTGGGAATTCTAAATATTGAAAACTTCTTTCATGCTTTCCAACAAAATTATTACTGTGGAAGAGCTGTATTTTGAACATTATAAATACAAAATTAGAGAAATGAAAAACAGAAACTAATAATTTTGTCATTTAATCCTAAAGTGTTTAAATGCACTTCTGAAGTAAATGCTTCCCATGAGTCTTGCGAGTCTTGCACAGTGTATCTAAACACTTCTGTCTGCCAGCTTCTTCTTTGAGGAATTAGCCTTTTCCTTCTCCTCTATATCTATAATTTTATTTATCTATAATAATAGACAGAGGTGCATTAGCTTTTTTAGTCTCAAAACTAGAGACTTAAAAAGTTAATGCACCTCTTTCAGGATTTTTCCTCCTTCCTCCAAGTTACTATTTTGAAATTGTTCACACAAATGAAAAAGTTGAAAAACTGTATAAAAAATACCCATGTACTTTCCACCTAGATTCAACAATTAACATTGCTATATTTGCTTTAACTTTATCCACATGCATTTTGGCTGAACTATTTGGAAATAGTTGAATTAATGATTGCTTAATTCTGGAAAACTTCAGCATGCATACCCCAATATTCTCTGAGTAGGTTCAATAAGTAGCAGTGATAAGCTAAGAAAATTATCAATGCTAAAATTATCACTGCTAAGAAAATTATCAATGATTTCCTACATACACAGATATCTCCAAGACATTTTCAAATGCTCCCAACAGTCCCTAAAATGTCTTTATGACTTTCATTTCCTGCTCCAAAATCTCCTGCCAATTTATTCTGGATTTGCATGGATCTGAGTAGTGTTACATGCTTATTAAACATGCTGGTTCCACAAGGAATGCCTATGTGGGTATTCTGTGCTCATTAAAGACAGCAACTTTCTGTTTCTACATTATCAACTTAAAGTTTATTTTGAAAGATTTTCAGATGTCCTATGCTCTCCTTTCCTCTGATGGGTCTGTAGAAGCGTTCGTGATGTCCACAGAGGTATTTCTGAGTTGGAAGCAACAACTGACTACAAGAGCATCAGTTTCATCTCAAAAATTCTCTTTGTCTTCTATTTCTGTTCACAAATCCTTAGTTCTGAGTAAATGCTGCCCCCCACCCCCCCGTCTACCTGAGTAAGTAGGTCTTGGTAATAGTTAATAGGCAATGGTGTGAGAACCCTCAGAAGCCATTTTACAGTACCACAAACACTCGCATTTTACTTCAACATTGATGTGCAGAAGTTGGGTGGTGGAGTAACTATGGCGGTAATGGTGGTGGTGTTAGCAGTGGTGGAGGGGACAGTGATGATGGTAAGGTCATGCTGATGGTGGTGGTGGTTCCAATTTCGGGCCCTTGACCCATAGCAAGTTAATATGCAGAAATATAAGCCACAATTAGGTTCGATCAGAAATTCCCTGGCACATGCTTTCTACATTAGCAAAGTGTCATTGATACCTGGGGAGCCTCCTTTCACCTGTGATTTTACATTTTGTGGGTTTTCCTTAGAGTGTAGAGAATAACAGGCATTTTTATACTTATAAGTGGTATCAATATCTCCACTGCCATCTCATTTCAATCGGGAATATGAAAAGAGCAGGATTACAGACTAAGATAATGACCACAGCCAACCAAGCAGAAAATTTCAACCAATTCCTGGCAACACCTTATACCCAAGAGCTTAGTTTCATTATTTGAGACAAGTGCTTTCTCTAGTGCTAATACCCATTTAAAACCCATGACATGCTATTGCACTGAAAGGGTGTGGCTGTGCCCCACTCAAATCTCATCTTGAATTGTAGCTCCCACAATTCTCACCTGTTGTGGGAGGGACCTGGTGGGAGGTGATTGAATCATAGGGGCAGGTCTTTCCCGTGCTGTTGTCATGACACTGAATAAGTCTCACAAGATCTGATGGTCTTATAAGGGGGAGTTACCCTGCACAAGTTCTCTCCTTGCCTGCCACCATGTAAGATGTCCCTTGCTCTTCCACCATGATTGTGAGGCCTCCCCAGCCATGTGGAACTGTGAGTCAATTAAACCTCTTTTCTTTATAAATTACCCAGTCTCTGGTATGTCTTTATTAGCAACGTGAGAACATACTAATACATGCACCTATAATCTTTTTTTTTTTTTTTTTTTTTTTTTGACAGAGTCTCGCTCTGTCGCCCAGGCTGGAGTACAGTGGCGCAATCTTGGCTCACTGCAAACTCTGCCACCCAGGTTCAAGCAATTCTCCTGCCTCAGCCTCCCGAGTAGCTGAGATTACAGGCACCCACCACCACACCTGGCTAATTTTTGTATTTTTAGTAGAGATGGGATTTCACCACGTTGGCCAGGCTGGTCATGAACTCCTGACCTTAAGTGATCTGCCCGTCTTGGCCTTCCAAAGTGCTGGGATTACAGGCATGACCCACTATGCCCAGCCTATAATCATTTTTAAAATAGTTTTTTTGTCTGACCAAACACTGAATAACCACTATATTCACCTCTGTAAGGCCTGCTTGTTAAGAATGTTCTAGAGAGTAAAAAGTAATAAAATATGTATTGTAGGTCCCTATGAAGTACAACACACACGTGTATGTCTAAACATCAGCATCTGCAGACATGTGGGAGTCCCAAAAGTCTACCTATTGCTTAACCTCTAACTTGGCTGTGATATGTGACTATCACTTATTCATCTGCTCCAATTCACCTTCATTGTGCAGTGAGTCAAAAAGCCCAGCATGATTTCACCAATTATTTACATTGTTTAAATATTATAAGCCACCTTTAAAAGTTTTATTGTCCAGATAGTTTCATCTATCATTAAATCACTACCGTGCACACTTAAAGCCAGGTATTATCTGTGTAGTAATTATTCCAGGACCATCCTGAGCCCATATGCAGGAAGACTGTGTTACTGGAACTTCTTATAGTAACCCACTATCTATTCAACCACAATTATTGGAAGAAAAAAATTACACAAACACCAAATGCATGTAGCAGAGATTCTGGTAGAAAGCCAAATACTATCACATCTTCAGACACCCATCAAAGGCAGCTTTGAAGCTAAGGGAACAAAAAATGACCAGTCTCATCTTTACTCATTAAAAACAATTCTAACAAATTCCAACATAGATACACAGTTTGTTTAGCAAAATACAACATTCAGGCTGGGTGCGGTGGTTCACACCTGTAATCCCAGCACTTTGGGAGGCCAAGGCGGGTGTATCACTTAAGGTCAGGAGTTCTAGACCAGCCTGGCCAACATGGTGAAACCCCATCTCTACTAAAAATACAAAAATTAGCTGGGTGTGGTGGTGTGCCTGTAGTGCCAGCTACTTAGGAGGCTGAGGCATGAGAATCACTGGAGCCCAGGAGGCAGAGACTGCAGTGAGCTGAGATCATGCCACTGCACTTCAGCCTGGGTGACAGAGACTCTGTCTCCAAAAACAAACAAAAACATTCATGAGGTTAATAACAGCAACTTCAGCTACCGATGATTATTAACTCTCCTTTTAAAAAATTGAAATAGATCTGACCTAGAGAAGAGAAAGGTAACTGCACATTTCCTAGGACTTTGTGAGTTCCTCTCTGATATTCCTATCTTCCTCACCTGCAGAAGATAGGAATATTTCTGCTTATAGTACAACTTATTTTTTTTTTAACCGGCTAGTACCAGAAGATTTACGAACGTAAAATCAAACATGCAGAATTATATTTTTTGTCACAAGACAAAGAGCTTGATTAAATCATACAAATGTAAGTTTACTGGTCAAAGGCTATTTTGAGAAGAATGCATACCTGCTCTTTGGATGGCACAAGGAGTTCTTCAATCATCATGCTGTCCCGTGCATAGGAGCTTCTGTTCAAGGTGTAAGACCTATCCGAACTGAAGGAGCGGAGGCTGTTGTATTTACAGTTAACCATTCAACAGTGGTAGATGATGATGAGATGAATAAAAAAAAAATTAATGCATGCAACTTTAAGAACAGGCAAGATGGCTAAAAATATCAACAAAAGTTGTTCTTGAAAGGACATAGTGAAAAGTAAAATCCCTTATATTTGAGAAAATGTCTTCAGTGTAGACAACCTTATGATTAGAATTTGTTTAAAATTAGGCCAATTTTGAGAATATGAAATGCATGAAAACTTTGGATGTTTCACTATGAAGTTGAACCGACATGACAATTGAGAAGAACCAGATAGTTGACAGATTTTTCTAGGACGAGATCTTATGTTAGAATGTCTCCTCTTTCTGGTCTATGTCTACTTGACATGCGCTACTGATAAGAATTATGTCTACTTTAAATGGGTCTGTTTATAAGTCTTTGAGACTTACTGAGAACTCTGGTTTGTTGTTGCTACTCATAGAAAACATCAAGAAGGAAGTAGTGTTATGAATACACTTTGCATGATCCTCTTTGCCATCTTCCTGGCTTTGAGGAAACATTCATATGCCCTGCAGGGTTATTTGGTCTTTTCTGCAAATATTCTTTCTTTGCTCTACTGTTGTCTTTCTAGCTCCTTCAACTGTTCTTTCCAGCCACTGTCAAATCCTCCATATGGCCCTTGAACTTCTCAGATACAGGTACCCTGATGCCCTGATACGTCATCATCACAGTGACCTCTAAACTAAAACTCAACAGAGTCAGGGCCCTTGGGAGAACAGTTCTGCCATGTCACTCTCGTGACCTTGCATGTATTCACATAAGTCATACAGGCAAAGACCGGAATTGAAGCTAATCTGAGCCTTCACAGAACACCCTATGATCTTCCAGGAACTCAGAGGATGGAGGTTGGTGAGGAGCTTCCACGAGATCATCTGCTATTCACCTCCCCGTCTCACCTGGGAGGCTGTCATGAGATAGCTTTCATCACTTCCTCTTTCTAATGATGCATGAGGCTTCCTATTCTGCTCTCCTTGGAATAGAGCTGCAGAATATAAAACCATTTAGCTGAAGTCTAGAATTGGCTCCTCAGCAATGGGGTATCCCATAACTAGCATTGTAGACTTCTAGCCCCTTTTGTTTTGGTGTCCTTTTAGGTGTAGGGGATAAGGATCATGAGAAGCCAGCATCTTTCACTTCTTCCTTTCACTGCCTATATAATGAAAAAACCATCTGGATCTAAAAGTGGCTTTTTGTATCTTTACCAGTTGAACCAGCCAGAATTTGGCTTTGGCCTTGCCTTTTGTGTGCTTGATGGGGAAATGAACAAAGAAGACATACGTAAGAGGTAAATAAATGATTCTTTGCATGAAACAATTTCTTTCCCCCACTGCCTGCTATACTAAAGAAAATAGGAAAGTGGGTATCCTTTTATCAAGATATAGAGCCTCCTGATATTAGAGGCCTCATTCTAATGTCTACACAGATAGGTACATACATTCTTCTAGGATTGGAGCCTTCACTTTTATCAGGATCTCAGACGGACCTCTCTTATCCCCAAACAACCATCATTCTGCAGTCATTATTTAGTGTATTCAGCAAAACTTACTAAAAGACCATTATAAGCATAATTCCTGCACAGAGGAACTTATCTAGTAAGCCACATGACTCTGGCCACTTGCACAGTCAGGCCCTCCGTGCCCAATCATGGAACCCATTACTCTCTTTTTTCCCCAGTTTCAATTGCAAGCCCTTCTTTCTGCCATTCCTGTTTCTATTCTCTTACCTTCCCTCAAATACAGTAGAAGCTTCCTAAGAGCAGGAATTCTCTAACTCAACACTGTCCAACAGAACTTTCTCCTATGAAGGGGATGTGCTAAATCTGAGCTGTCCAACAACAGTGGCTACTGAGCACTTGAAATGTGGCTGATGTGAATGAACAAATGAATTTAACTAATTTTAATTTAAGTAACTATAGGTGGCTAGTGGCTACATTATTAGTGCAGCTTGTAAGTACTCATAACTATGTTACATTTTGCTCCAGTGGTGTGATCTGAGAGTTGCTGGCCACTCTTTGCATTAGACATTCATTTCTTCAAATTATGGTCCCCATGGCATGATATGTTAACATTAGTGGTGTATGAAACAGTTTTCTATGTGGACAAACACTTAAAAGTTTTAAAAAATAATTACCTATTCATTTTAATTTCTATTTTTAAATGTATCTAAACTTTGTTGATACTTCTTAAACATCTCCTCCTTCTTTTAATTTCTGTATGAGTGCCAACTGCAGAACAGAGCCCAGAATTGGGAGCTATCAACAGAAAGGCCTAAAGATGTCTTCATTTTGCATGTCTGAAGTTCCTACTTCTGATCATTCCAGACCAATTTAAATTAGACATATAGAGCCAATTAAATCCATCAAGTTTCACTCTGAATCCTTAATACTTTGAAGTACTTTCAGCCTAAAATTAAAGATTATTTGTATGGGGATCTAGAAAGCGTTAAATTGTTTTTAACTAAGGCCAACTATTTGTAGCCATCAGTATACCCTAAGTGTTAAATATAGGAAGTGTTAGAAAAACATGCCTCAGAATTCTAAATTTATACTAATTTACCTAGCACAACTCAAATAAAACAGCAACCAGCAAACAAACAGCCCTTCACTTCAGGACTTTTTCTTCAAACCCAGTGAAATTTCTTTAATTACTTCATGCACTATATAAAACTTGTTAAGGGAAAGAAATTCCTTAAGTATTTGGTCAATTTTGCGTAAGTAATATTTATTATATACTTTCTAGTTTTCTTAAAATCACAAAATTTTTACTGATTTTTCTAAAGCTTTTGAGCAGAAAAAAAGAAGGCACATCGCAGCACATCACAGCACATCACATTACAATGCTAAAGAAAATAAAAATGAGAGCATGAGCCAGGAGAGGGAAGAGAAACACTATAAAAGTGCCATGTCTTCTTACCTTATCTTGGGACTATTTTAAAGTAATTTTAGAAAAAAAACAAAACAAAACAAAAAAAAAAACAGAAGAAATAGAAAGCAAAAAATCAGACAGGGAAAAAAGAAAAAAAATGTTATGGTTGAATGAGTTACACATTTAATGTATTCCTTTTAAAATGTTACACTCAGAATATATTTTACTTGATAATACTCTAACAATGTGCTTAAAAATATTGGCTTTATAGATTTTTAAAAAATATTTGCCTCTGAGCATAACATGAGTCATCAAAGTAAAAAAAATGAGTTACATATAATAGCAACAAATAATAGTGCAATCAAAATTAGAAGTGTGAAAGCCTTGGAATTATATTAAGAAAAAAATTACAGTGCGATATTCTGGTTACCTATGTCACTGGAGGTCAGCTACTACAGTTTTCTACAAAAAAATGATTGATCACAAAATGTGTCATATATTATCAGAAAAGAAGGCAAGCTAGTTATTGGATTTCAAAAGCTATAAATCTCTACGATTTAAACAAGATCTACAGGATCTCAAGAACCTTAAAGGTTCTACATATTTTCCATTTTAACTTGTTGCTATCTGTGATCGCCTAAAATATTGCATATTTTTTTAAAGTTATTTTTCCTCTTCCTGTTAATGACAGCTGCTACAATAAGACTCTAAGGGCTATTATAAATGTATTTATAAGGCAAAAGTTCTACCAAGCTATATGAGTTTCAAATTCCTACTAAAAGAAGGCTAGAAGAAAAATCAATTCAATATCCATACTGGCCACACCAACTACACTGAGAATAAACTCCAGGGTTTACTTTGTGGGAAGTGCCATTTACTATTAGACAATGAAACTTTTTACAACAGATCCTTAAACTATAGGAAAATGTCCTCAGGGCTCTGGCTTAGAAGGTTTAATTATTAGCTTTAAAATAACTTGACTGTCAGCAAACACTCTGTTAATCCACACTAGGGTAAAGAAGTCTCCAAATTCTGCACGAGGTTCTGTTTCTTTCAACTAGTTTAAGAAAAGTTTGAGTCAAGGTTTTCCCATGCAGAAGTTTTCCACTTCAGTTGTAAGAACTGAATTTGTCACCATTCCTGTCTGTGACTTTTGGTAAATCACTGTTATACTTCTAACATGTCCCTTGTAAACAAAATAATGGAACAGTTTTAGAAGAGATACTCAAACACTTGGTGGACAACTTTAATAAACAATATTTTTTTTTCAAAAATGCTCTTTTAATCATGAATTATTATTTCAATAACAAAGAGAGAAAAGTGAACAATCTATACACATATTTCTTACTTATTAGCAAATAATATTTTCTTTCAATATGGAACAAAACTTAATTTTGAAATATGTGACTCAGATTGGTTCTCCCAGTTTTGTCAGTGAGCTCTTTTGCTACTGTGCTGGAAGCATGACTGCAAAGTGGGGAAAAAAAAAAGAACACACAATTAACATGTTCAATCACATGAAATTAACAACTGCAAACCACAAAAGAAAATAGCAGAGCATGTGTATTTGCGTCGAGAACATTTCGCTAAATTCACATCTTCATCCAAAGAACACATTTTGGGATAATGTGAAAAATGAACATGATTTTGATTTATGACAAATCATGGTTGTTTTAAATTAACTATGAAAGACAGCAACAATGAAGTACCTGGCAGAACGCGCTCCGAGACTAAAGCCCATGTAACCCTCTGCAGGCAGGGAATCATCACCCAATTCCTTAAGGTCCTGTGGCCCAAGATATTTGTCTGTGTCCCCTGTCATTGCATCTTCACCTGCAGATGTAGAGAGCAAGCCCACATCAAAAGCTTCCCTTTTGAAAGTGTCAGCTGTGGAGAAAATCACTCCTTTGGTTATCAGCAAATCCCCCATTATCTCATATTCACCTTCCCGTATCCCCTGGATAATTTTTGTAACTCCCGTTTAGAAGGAAAAGGTATAGGTAAAGGTTAGTACACAATTTCAAGAGTGAATTTAAGTAGCGGAAACAACTCCCGGTATTAAGTACGAATCTTAAAACATTACCCCTATCCCTTTGCTTCCCCGTAAGCCTCAGCTGACTAGAAAGGTGGATGTTTTCTGTCAGTTATAGTTTTCCTCACCTCACCTCACCCACGATGAGGGCAGCTTGTTTGAATGGACATGGATTACAAAATAAGAACCACCTCTTCATTACTGTTCTTGAAATTATATGTGGGAAGGAAACAGACATTTAAAAAAAAAAAACCGGTTTTCTCACACACAGGATTTCAGTTTAGGGCTTATGTAAGAAACTAGCAAGTTATGTGAACTATAACTTGCTTGGTTGGAGGGCCTTGGAACACATCAATTTTGAAATGTTTCTAAACCTATCAAATTAACAACAGCCCAACTGTCCCAATGCTTGAAATCTACATGGAAAGCAACGCAGCCTTCTCCAGAGATAATATGGGTGCTTCAGCACTTTGAAAGGACTATATAAATTGCTCTTTAATTATCAAGACAAAGAGTTAATTACGTGAAATACTTTTACCAGCTACGTATGCAAAACATGACCTCACATGGAAAAACCACATTCCAAGAGTGACAAGGCAGGTTTTTCAACTGTCTTTTGCCCTCTGGGACATTTCCCATCCTTCTCAAAAGGTAGCACGGGCTGCAGAAAAGTTCCTTCCCCACACAGGCAAACTCTTACCCTCTTTCTGGACACAAGCTTCGCTGGCCAAGAGATTGTAAAAGTGTACATGTTGTGTTTTCTCAAAGGTAAGTGATTCATTCCCCCAGAATTATTTTCCAATTCCTACATTCGGTACTGTTTACATTTTCCATTCATTTAAACTCAGGAAACCGCAAGAGCTCAGCTTTTAAACTACCAATCAAGTCTAAAAATACGCTGTCAACTACTGTTTTTGCAAATGTAAAAACTAAACAGATCAACTTTCTACTGCTGCTACCCAGTACCAAGAGATTATTTTAAGTAACTATTTATGGCTGGGCTATTTGCACATTCACTGCATCTCAAACAAAAACAGCACACACCAAGTACAACTCAAAGATCTTACTCTGCGGTAAAGCCATTTCCACTAGGCTTGGATGATCAAATGTTTTCCTGATGTTTCCAGGAATTCCTTAAGCAGTGATTTAGAATCAACCTCCAAACCAGCTCAAGCAAACCAATCCCTGGTTTGTATCCACTCTCGTCACCACCGCTGAATTCCTCTCAGCATCTTGATATCCTCGTAGGCAATTGAGGAATTATACATCTTTCCTCACTCAGAGTTCGAAGATTTTCAAAATTTCAGGCCCTCCGAAAAATCTTTTTAAAAAAACCCACTTAATTGAGATTAAGATCCTTTTGACCACTCCGCAGACATCCTTTTAAAGCTCCTTCTGATTGGATTAAAAACTCCTCTGGCAAGCCTCTAGCAGGACAGAATGGTGACATAAATGCAAGCCCCTGAGTTATTTGTATGTAAATATGAGGACTGCTCCGGTGTAGACTTTCGGTAATTTGATACCAGTGCGCGTTGCCTAGTCGGGTAACCGAGACAGCCTTCATGTAGGGAGAGAGAGCGAAGTGCTACATTTAATTAGGAGGTGATTCTTCTCAAATATGAATGAAGAAACAGCCAACCCAGGTAGAGGAAAAACATTAGAAGAAAACAAAGCAGTGACCCAGGCGGGGAGTGGCACGGAGCTCCAGGCAAACTTTCAACTTTGTTCTCAGCTGGGAACACTGGGAGCCTCAGTTATTTATGGTCCCTGTCAGGTGGAAGGAGGAGAAAAAGAGAGAGGGAGGGCCTGCCCTTGAGTTGAGGTTGTGAAACTGGGGCTAAGGAAAGCAGCAGTGATTCCCGTAACTCTCCAAGAAGCACTTTGCAATACACTAATTGCCGCTGCTTTTTATCAAGAGTTTGAAGAAGGGAGCAGAAGTGAGACAAGTTGGAAAAAGCAAATGGGTGTTCTGCTTTATTTTTGGCCCAAGTTCTTTCAACTATTTAATATCGAGGGACTCACTGGTGCTCCTTCGAGAGGTCCCTGGAGGAAGTGCAAAGCAAAGGGAGAACTGGGGTTGGCTGGAGAGGCCTTTGTTGCCCCAGATAGGAGGCAGGACTGAGGTCTGTCACTTTGCTGTTACATTGTTTCTTTCCCTCTCCACTAGTGGCCTTCCTTCTCAGCTGCTCCACGCTGCTTATGTTGGCAGTGAAGGAAAGAACTAGCAGGACTTCCCCATCTTCCATCTGGGTACACTGGAGAGGCCATTTCAATTGCTTCTTTTTTTTTTTTTTTTGCTTCCCTCCAGCCCCCACCGCCCCCGAGAATAGCTGGAGAATTGGGCTCGAAAGTAAAGGGTTTAGAAACTGTCTTGCTGAAGTAAGCACTCTTTTATAAAAGCACATCTATCCCCTTGGAATGTTACCTAAATATACAGGAATCTGAATCTGTAGAACTGATAAAGTAGGGAAAAAAATCTGTTTTCCCTGGATACGTGCATAGATGAATGGATAAATGCATGATTCATATAATATTAGGATGCTATGACACCTGGTGCATTACTCTGATCAGCCTGGCTGTAATCAACATGAGAAATACATGGAAATAGAAGGGAAGTCATTTATAATGTCTGGAACATATTGAAAACTATTCCCAAGCAGAGAATAATTTCCAACTCTAAAGAATAGAAGGGGAAGTCTTGTTTAAAGAGAAATGTCTGGATGTTCATCGGCTTTTTAAGTCTGCATTTCGAATCCAAACTACAGAACTGAGCAAAGCCTTATTCAAATACTGTCATTCATTCCAATTTCTCAGCAAGGCCTATGATGCAATGTTCCCTCCACTGACTTCTTGGCTATTTTTCCTTCTTGGCTATTCTTCCACACCCACCTTCCCTCCTGTTGTACAGAATTTTTTCAGTCCCTAGAAGTCCTTAAACTCTTTAGACTTTGAGCCTTTACTAGGGTGTATTCTCTTGATGGAACCTTTATCGTTTTTTCTAGACGAACTTCTCTAATCTTTGACTCTTTCTAGAAGTGCTCGCACCCTCTACTCACCATTAGGTGTCCCTCATCAGAATGTATTGCCAGTAAACACATCTGCTTAGTCTTTCCCATTGGCTGGTGAGATCCCCTAAGTTAGGAGCCGTATTCTTCCTGGGCCAGGTATATTGGAAGTTCTCATAAATAATCTTGGAATCCATGACTGATAATAAATATGTTATTTTTGCCAGGCGCGGTGGCTCACGCTTGTAATCCCAGCACTTTGGGAGGCCGAGGCGGGCGGATCACGAGGTCAGGCGATCAAGACCACGGTGAAACCCCGTCTCTACTAAAAATACAAAAAATTAGCCGGGCGTGGTGACGGGCGCCTGCAGTCCCAGCTACTCGGAGAGGCTGAGGCAGGAGAATGGCGTGAACCCGGCAGGCGGAGCTTGCAGTGAGCCGAGATTGCGCGACTGCACTCCAGCCTGGGAGACAGAGCGAGACTCCGTCTCAAAAAAATAAATAAATAAATAAATAAATAAATAAATAAATAAATCAATAAATAAAAATAAATAAATAAATATGTTATTTTTATTTTTATCTTTTAAATCTACATGTCATGGCAACTTAGCACTCTTTTCAAATATTGTTAAATGACTGGTATACAGTAAAATTTCAGTGAAAGTAATTTTCCATTATTCTTCAACCATACTTCTTAGACTTCAGAAATGGTCACTATGAAACCAAAAGAAGTCTGGGGTAGGGGTGAGAGTTGTCAACACACTTGGCCAAAGATTAATGAAAATAAAATAGCCTTATCACATTAAGTAATTATCCACTTAGCATTTTAGAATGGTGAGAACATTTGTTAAAAGACATGGAATTCAGAAATAAAAGCAATGGTGTTCCTTTAATGCTGTTTTCCACAATCCAGGCTGTACCATGTATTGATTGGGTGACCTTTGAAATACCATGTAACTGCTCTGAGTCATAGTTCCAACCTCTATAAAACTGGGGGTAATAAGTCTGCCTCTACCCTCAAGCCTCCTGGGGAGATTTAAATGAAATAATACACAAAGTAAGGGCTTAATCAGCACGATTACTATTATTCTGTAGCACAATTTTTTCCAATGCCCAAATATCTGAATGCATGAACTCAAATAGCATTTAAATTGCTGCTATTTATACTGGTAAAGG
Organism: Nomascus leucogenys; assembly: GCF_006542625.1. Taxonomy (NCBI): domain Eukaryota; kingdom Metazoa; phylum Chordata; class Mammalia; order Primates; family Hylobatidae; genus Nomascus; species Nomascus leucogenys. The sequence continues at coordinate 10,175,205 of NC_044398.1, forward strand.
CAAAATCCAATCACAGCAGTAAAGTGTCCCTGTTCTCCATTACTTATAAGCCAGGCACTGTGTTAGGTAATCACAAAATTTGTTGATGGAATGAATGAATGAACAATAACAACAACAAAGTTCATTCACACTCCTTTCAATAAACAAAACTTTCTGTCATTATTATACAGTACAACACACCGCCGAACCAAAGATTAGAAAGGAATGAGATGAACTGTATTGTGTGATTTGTTAACTTTCTCTAATCCACTGTATAATCCAAACACATTTTAGCTAGTGGCAGCTTCTAACAGGTGTGTATAAGCCAACCAAGGTAATTTTATTAAAAGATGACATGCATTTTATATCAGATATATTTAGCTTAAAAATGTTACCAAGAGTCACATATTTTCACTTAGTAAAAATGAGTTGTGTAGGTTTATGTTTTCTAGAGGTATTTGGTGCAGTGAAATAATAGTTGTGTTATAGAGGAATTTCACTATTTTTAGGCAAAGAGGATTTTGGCAGCTCGTCTTTAAAATGCCCCCCTCACCCCTACCTCCAATGAACTATGTTTCCTTCTATTCATGCCCTTGCGTAGTACCCCTACTTGAATCTGGGTTGGCTGAAATTTTGAACAGTGAAATTTGGCAAAGTGATTTTGAATGAATGAGTTTGTGTTCAAAGAAACCTTGCAGACTCCTCAAGTCTCTTGAAACAGTGGTTTGGGGGAAGCCAGTCCGATTGTAAGAAATCTGACTATGATGATAGCACCATGTTATAAAGAAGCTCAAGGTAGCCATATGGAGAGGCTGCTTAGAACCAGGGAAAGAGAGAGACAGAGAGAGAGTCAAAGAGAGAGAGAGAGAGAGAAACGCCCAGCCAACGCTCAGCTGTTGCTGCCATCCTAGCTGAGGTGTCAGACCTTTGAATGAAGACACCATCTTGGACATCTGGTCATGTTCCTCCCCCTCAGTTGCTGACTGCCATCTCATAAAAGATCCCAAGACTCAGCTGAACCCTGGTTAACTCACAGAACCACGGGAGATAATAAGACCTTAAATCACTGAGTTTAGGGGAGGCTGTAATTTTGTAATAGGTAACCAAAACAAAAATGAAAAATGACAAAGTCCAAAGGTAAACCAAAGAGGTCACACTCTGGTTGCCTAATGTATCACTAATAAATTAGTTAGCTCTGTAGTGCATTAAATGATGTGTATACACAAAGCCCAGGAGCACAGTGGCAAATGCCATTAGAGAAGGCCTCACTTAGTATTGACTTGATGCATTTCAAAACTTTTATCTTGAGCACTGATGTTCTTATTGTTAATCGACTTCTGTCAATAAATTATCAGAGCCTAGAAAATATTCAAAAAGAATATAAAACTCCCCAAATCTACCTGATCCCACCACTAACCAATTAATAAAAGCAGTTCAGAGGCATTTTACTTCAACTACTCAGCAATCTCCTCTTCCTAGTCCTCCCTACCTCATGACTAGGCTGAAAGAAGAGATTTCCTACACCATAATCAGCCATTCAAAGATCCATCAACTTCATCTGCCAGGAAAACAATACAAAATAGAAACAGGAATAAAGGAGAGAAAGAGAGTACATTAAATGATTATCAGGACTGTGGTGGGCCAAATAGGTGTACCCTCATTCCTTTTTAGATTCCAAGTCAATGGTCTAGTACATGGTGTAATATACCCAATCGAACATCCTCACAATCTTTCATTATGCCCCCTAATGATCCTTTTTCATGTTGAATAAAGGAAATAGTTATTGGCCTAATATTTAAAAGTGTTTTCTTATCCTAGAAGTTATTTTCTCTTCTTTTCTTCCCCTACCCGACGTACTTTTCTTCTAATCTCTTTCTACCTTAAGACCATCACCAAGGAAAACTTCTGTCACTTTTCCATGAACTGAAAGCTGTTTTCCCATCTGGCTGGAGACTTGAGTCATAAAGTTCCTTAAGATAAGGATACCAAATTGTATTGTTAGAAACTTTGCTCAGAAGTGTTTAATTCTGCTGTAAAATACAGAATCTCCCATTATAAAGTTTAAATTAATAGTTAATAGCACAGACCAAATAGTACAACCTTCCAAATTACATGGGATTAAAAAAGATTAGAAAGAATAAAGAGAAACAGTGTCTCTATACTCTACTGATTTACTAGGAGTTGATTTCTTAATAGGACTCAGAAAATAGTCTAATACACGAGAGATTAATGATCAAACTTGACTTAAATTTACTGTTGCTTATCCTTTAAAAAGTGATTTTCTTTGATCATACAGCAAAGAGAGGAAATGAAAACTATTGGGAAAATAAATCCTTTATTTCTAGTCAGCATTACAGAACAGCAGAAACAGATCAATTATAATTAACACTAATATTTATTGAGCGTTTACCATGTTTTAGGCACTGTGTTTGGTGTTTTATATGTATTATTTCATTTAATTCTCATAATCTTATAAAACAGAATCGTTATTTCCATTTCAAAATAAAACACAGTTTAGAGTGGTGGAATAAATACTCCAAGATTACTTAGAATATAGAGAAAATAGGATTCGAAATCAGTTGCTGTCACTCTAGAGCCCTTCTTTTAACTACCACAGTGGGCTGGCCATACAAAACTTAAGATACTATTGAATGAATATTACAAGAAATTCGTAATCAAAATGTAAGCTCCTTGAGGGCAAGGGGGCTTTGTCTGTTTTGCTTCATATCATTGCCCAGAACAGAACCTGGCACATAGTAGGTGCTCAATAAATGTGGAATGAATGAAAGAGCAGTGATTGCCTTTCAAAATGGGAACTATATTTACTGGGGCAAAGAGGAGGGAGACTTACTTTTCACCGTAAACTCTTGTACCTTGGGAATTTTGTACCATGTGCATCTATTACCTATTCAAAAAATGAATAAAATTAACAAAATAAAACAAAACAAAATATAGGGACTGCAGATAAGTCATGTAAACTCTATGTTCCATCCACCAGAAACAGTATTGTCACTCACATAAGTCTGCCATGTAGATACGAAGATGTGTATGTGTACCAGTGGTTATCCAGCAATCAAGCAGAGGGAACACTCAATACTTTGATATTCTACTTTACATGCCTCTTTAAGAGATGGAACAGAAAAAGTGAAGTAACAAGGCAGGAAGAAGGAGATGCACACTATTCTAGTAGTTTCAGGGGTACGTGTGCAGGTTTGTTACATGGGAAAACTGCATGTCACAGGGGTTTGGTGTACAGATTATTTCAACATCCAGGTAATGAGCATAGTACCCGATAGGCAGTTTTTCAGTCCTCACCTTTCTCCCACCCTCCACCCCCAAGTAGGCCTTGGTGTTTCTTGCTCCCTTCTTTTTTTGTTTGGAGACACGGTCTCACTCTATCGCCCAGGCTGGAGTGCAGTAGCATAATCTTGGCTCACTGCAACCTCTGCCTACTGGGTTCAAGCGATTAGCCTGCCTCAGCCTCCCGAGTAGCTGGATTACAGGCACCCGCCACCATGACCAGCTAATTTTTGTGTTTTTAGTAGAGACAGGGTTCCACCATATTGGCCAGGCTGGTGTTGAACTCCTGACCTCAGATGATCCGGCCTCCCAAAGTGCTGGGATTATAGATATGAGCCACTGAGCCCGGCAAAGATTTATATCTCATTCAACATTTAGACAATAAATTCTCAGCCTAGAGAATCCAAATGACGTATTTGCTCACATTACTTTTCCCTTGATCTCCTGATATTTTCATTCTCAAAAGAACAAGGAAGCAAGAGTAAGAAAAAGAAATATGGTAGGATTAGGATCCTGATCCCTCAAACTTGGATTCTAAAAGTCTAATTCTAGCCCAGAGTTACAGAATAGTTGTTGGTAATGTTAGTTAGATGCCAGATCTGCATGTATTTCTCCTTTCATTTTTCAGTTTGGAGCAATAGCTCATGTTAAGTAAGGTTTCCTGTGAATATTCTGAGAGGCGATAAAAAGCCGGAGGTGGTGTTTGGAGGGTGGAATTGTGCCATCTACTTCAGGAGGTTCCTGCGTGTAGCCCAGGAACTTCTGTGTCGGGCTGGAGGACCTGCAAGCCTTGCAGTGGAGATGCTGCAAGCCCAGCTCATCTCTGTACCTTCTGGCAGGACTAGAGGCTCAGAGAAAAATTGACGGTCCCATGCTCAAGGTATAGAATAGAGTGAGCATTTACTTCCTGCCCCCTTCACTCTCCACCTCTCCTCTCAGTAAGAAGAAGGAGAGGATTATTTAGGGGGTGGAAGAGAGGGTCTTCACTTTAACCCTTTGTTTGCCATCATATGCTGGCCATGGTTGTCGTTCTTTCAAAACATAAAATAAGTGCTAGGATATACTTTTGATATGGTTTGGCTCTGTGTCCCCACCAAATCTCATGTTGAATTGTCATCCCCAGTGTTGGAGATGGGGCCTGGTGGGAGGTGGTTGGATCACATGGGTGGATTCTCATGAATGGGTTAGCACCATCCCCTTGGTGCTGTTCTCATGATAGTGAGTGAGTGAGTTATCATGAGATGTGCTTGTTTTAAGGTGAGGGGCACCTCCCCTTCCTCTCTCTTCCTCTTCCACCAGCCTTGTAAAGTACTGGCTCCCCCTTTGCCTTCCCCTATGATTGTAAGTTTCCTGGGGCCTCCTCAGAAGCAGAAGCTGCTATGCTTCTTGTACGGCCTGCAGAACCATGAGCCAATTGAACCTCTTTTCCTCATAAATTACCCAGTTTCAGGTATTTCTTTATAGCATGTGAGAATGGACTAATACAACTTTCTGGCTTTCCTTCTGAAAATGGGTGGTAATCATGGATTAAGTTGAGAAAACAGTTAAATAAGCATTGGGTAAACTAGGTAAATTAAGAAGGCTGAAGAAGCGTGTTCTCATTTTAAGGGGTGCATGCGCCTCCTGTGGGATGGCCACTAGCAGCATTCTGCCTTCCTTTCCCTAGTTCTAGGTGCTCATGAGAGCCTGGCATTGTAGGTGGCCAAAAAAGAATCAGGTTTGAATGACAAAGTTTGGACACCTCTGAAAGAACAGCAAACTGCCATTATTCATTCCCAGAACAAATGACTCTGCTTAAGCTGTTTTTTTGAGTACAAACTCAGTTTGATTCTTTTTCTACCTCTTCATAGAAAAACCTGAATTCTCTTTCCTTTCTGAGATGGGTTTGTTTATTAACCCAACCAAGATCACATAGGACATTTTTCATTGCTGCACCTGGAAAAGTTCCAACACTGAGTCATGCATGCTTACTTTAGAAACTATATCTAGCCTGGATTAAGGAGCAGTAAAGTGCTATACAGGTTTTAAAAAGAAGCACATTTAGCCACAAAGAACAGAATAAAGAGAATTCAGGTTTTTCCTATGAAGAGGCAGAAAAAGACAATGTTGGGACAGACTCTAAAATTTCTTCATATTCCTTCTTATTAGTACTCCTTAACTCGGATACAGAAATTCCTTTAGTCCTCTAAGTAAGATCAAACACCATACTGCCTTGGTCAAAGGAGCACTGAAGTCTAAAGACAGAATGCAGGTAGAAGGAAGTACAAGATTACTGTTCTCATTATCTAAAATCTAAGCCACTTGTGAAGAAGACTAGACAATGAACTAATTGCTAGCCACAAACTAGCCCTGGAAAATCAGGCACAAAAATGTTGGTTCTCACTTGCAGAGAAACTAGGTAGCCAAATTCAAGGTGGGAGTGTCATGACAGCTGGTTTGTCCTATTCATTCTTCCTTAGCTATTTGTCTAGCCTCAACCCCAAATCCAGACTTCATTATTCTTGCCTCTTCATTGCCTAGGCACACAAGGACCATGAGTACAATACAGGAACACGTTAATCGCTGTTCCCAGGCATAAAGAAGTACCAGGCTCGTGTATAAACAGTGATTTTGGCCTTTTCTTTCCCTTACACCCAAATTGCCTATCATTGTGCCTGGCAATAAACACCCATTTATTGGTTTGTTTTGTATTTCCAACCTATACCCCAGAGATGTGTACACACAAGGCAAAGACACATGGGGCCCGTCCTCAGTTCTCATTCTCATTGGGGTTCTGACTCGCCCCTCCCCATTGGGACATCTTTCCCGGGGTCCTCTCACTCTTCTTGCTCCTAGCTCCCTGTGCACCACCTTGTCTTCCCCTTGCTCATTCATTCTCACTGTTGTGTTCTCTGAGCTAATGAGAGGGCCACAGGGTGGTCACATTAGGACAACCTTCTACAGGAAGCAGATCAGACTTTTCAGGTAGATGGAAGGGACAGACATGGTTTAGGGGGAAAAAATACTCAAAATTACAATTTGTTTGGGGCAAATAAAAAAAACCACAACAGCCTGTTGTTTGCAGTTAAACAAGCACACAATTCCTTGGTGTCTGTTAAATATTTCACAGGCTGCTCTAGCTGCTCACTCTATCATAGCTTCTTGGAGGAAAAAAATATTCACGCTATGACCTTCCCTACCTACACTAGAACTCTTATCTTCTGTGTCTATATCCAGTATATTCCATATGGCATGGCAGCTGCTGAGGTCACCAAGGATTCCCATACCCCTTATTTTGTTCTGTTGTTGTTTGAGACAAAGTCTCGCTCTGTCGCCCAGGCTGGAGTGCAGTGGTACGATCTCGGCTCACTGCAACCTCCACCTCCTGGGTTCAAGTGAGTCTCCTGCCTCAGCCTCCTGAGTAGCTGGGATTACAGGCACCCACCACCACGCCTGGCTACTTTTTGTATTTTTAGTAGAGACAGGGTTTCGCCATGTTGGCCAGGCTGGTCTCAAACTCCTGACCTCAGGTGATCCATCCGCCTCACCCTCCCAAAGTACTGGGATTACAGGTGTGAGCCACCATACCTGGCCTCCTACACCACTTGTGCTCTTTTGATTGGAGCTTTCTAGGAAAGTTCCTCCCAGGCTTCCTCTAGCACCCACTTCTCAGGCTTTTTCCCCTTCATCCTTCACCACTCCCTCTCCATGTCTATTAGCATTCTTCTTCCTCTTATGTGTGCCCAGAGTTTTCTAGAACTGCTTCTCTTCCTCCTTGTGTGCTGCCCTGGGACCTCATCCAGTGCCTGGCGTCTGCACCCTTGTCCCCACTCCTGTGTGCTGAGCTCTCCTGTGGGGGCCTGTACTTTCCTGTCTCTGACACTTTGACCAACAAGTTTTCTAAATATGAAACACCTCTTCCCAATCCCCATCCTTCTACCCATGCAAAATGTCTGTGTGTCCAAATCCTATCTATTCTTTAAAATGCCTTTCAAGTTTGTTTTTGAGGTCTTTAATGATGTCCCTGTCTTTTTAATTTTCTTGTCACTTGATCTGTTATTCTCTCATGACACCTGATATGGTTTGGATGTCTGTGCCCTCCAAATCACATGTTGAAATTTGAGCCCCAGTGTTGGAGGTAGGGCCTTGTGGAAGGTATTTGGATCATAGGGACAGACCCCTCATGAATGGCTGGATGCCCTCCTTGTTGTAATGAGTGAGTACTCACTCTGTTTGTCCACACAACAGCTAGTTGGTTAAAGAGCCAGCCACCTCCTCCTCTCTCTTGCTCCCTCTTTTGCCATGTGACATTCCTGCTCCCCCTTCTCCTTCTGCCATGAATAGAAGCTTCCTGAGGCCTCACCAGAAGCCAAGCAGATGCTGGTGCTATGTTTGTACAACCTGTAGAACCATGAGCCAAATAAACCTCATATATATATATAAATTATCCAGACTCAGGTATTTCTTTCTAGCAGTGCAAAACAGACTAACACAGAATCTCGAGTAGAAAGTCTAAGCCAAAAAATTCTAAATGCAAATTCCAGTTTCCATAACTGTGTGAACCTGAGCAAATATCTTAAACTCCTTGAGATTGACTCCTTAATATAATTAGGACTAATAGTACTTTAAATTAGGGTATTAAATTAGGACATAATGGAAATTAGGAGTAAAAATAGTATTAATAATGCTGTTGAATACTTTGAGAGAAGTAACAAAGATAAAGCACCAAGCAAGTAACATTTCCTGAGTTCTTACCACATGCCAAGTTCTAGGCTAAATGCTTTTTACATATGCCATTATATATACTTTGAAGGTCTATCCCCTCCAAATCTCATGTTGAAATGTGATCCCCACTGTTGGAGGTGGGGCCTATTGGGAGGTGTTTGGGTCATGGAGGTGGATCCTCCATGAATGGCTTGTGCCATCCCCTCTGTAAAGAGTGACTGCTTGCTCTATTAGTTACCGTGAGATGTGATGTTAAAAAGAGCCTGGCTTAGTTAGGATTTTAAGATTCATTCATACTGTTGTATATAATTGAAGTTTCCTCCTTTCCTCTCTCTTGCTTCCTCTCTTGCCACCTAACTCTCCTTTACCTTCTGTCATGAGTGAAAGCAACCTGAGGTCTTACCAGAAGCAGATGGATGGGCGAGGACAGATACAATGTAGAGGAAAAAAAAGTGTTCAAAATTACAATGTGTTTTAGCCACCCTGCTACTTGTACAGCCTGCAGAACTATGAGCTAAAATAAACCTCTTTTCATTATAAATTACCCAGCCTCAGATATTCCTTCATATGACTGCAAAACAGACTAGCATAGTCATTCAAACTTACAATAACTCGACCATTATGGGGCTCTTATCTAAATTACCAGACAACATCTATATTAGAAGTACAAGGATTTGAATATCAGCCCCAGCACTGATGTTGTGTGACCTTAATCAAGTTCCTTAACCTTACTGAAACTTATTTTCCGCATCTATGAAATAAAAATGACAATGGCTCCAATTTAATCATTGTGAGGGTTAAATTACATAATGCATGAAATGTGTCTGGCTTAATGCCTAGCACATAGAAAGATTCAATAATGGTAAATACCTTGTTTCTGATGGTGAGAGTATTAATTTATATGGAATCCTCAGGAGGGACAGAGACACAGGTAAATGTGTAGAATTAAGCCAGTAGATGCATTCATGAATGAAGGTACAGATGTATACACCCTAAGACCTATGATAGAGACCAGGACAACTCTGATCCTATGGCACTGACTAGTCTAGTTTGAAAGAAAATATAAAAAATTAACCATGAGTTGGCAAACTACAATCCATGGGCCAAACCCAGCCTCTTGCCTATTTCTGTAAATAAGCTTTATCAGTATCAAACAATCAGGCCTGTTGGTTTAGGTATTATCTCTGGTGGCTTTTGTACTACAAAGGCAGAGTTTAGTAGCTGTGACAGAGACCAATATGGACTAAACATTCAAAAATATTTACCACTGGCTCTCTATACAAAAAGTCTGCTGACTCTTAAAATTAATGGCTAATAAAATGAGTATTAGGATGAAATAAAAAAGCATAAGTGAAAGGAGAATGGAAAGGGGGTAGCCAGGGACCATATCACACAGGACTTACTAACCATGGCAAGCTACTGAAATTACTCTAAATGCAATATAAAGCCTTGGGTGGGTTTTAGTTTTGTATTTGTACTACTTTAAGGGTGTATTTATATTATTTGTGTGGCTTGGTTACTTTTGTTACAAAATACGGCAACCACACAGATGAGAATATAAAATATAAATATACATTTTGGCAAACTGTTATAAACACCATCCAGGTCAAGAAATAGAACATCATCAGCACCTCAGAAGACTCCCACATCCCCCACCCCAAACACAGGCCCCTCTTACCTCCTCAAGGTAATTGCTTTCTATATATTCTTTTCCTTGCTTAAAAATCTCACTATCTAATTTTACAAGCATAGTTTATTGTCATCTGGTTTTGAAGAATTCTGTTGTCTTTGCATAATATACAACTTAGCAATTATACTCCTAGGTTTACATCCTACAGAAATGTATGCATACGTGTACCAGGAAACTTACATAAGAAGGTTTGTAACAACAGTTCAAACTTGAAACAACCCACATTCGCATCAACAGTAGAGTGGATAATTCAATGTGGTACAGGCAGACAATGGAATATTGTATAGAAATGAAAATGAATGAACTTCAATTATATGCAACAGTATGAATAAATCTGAAAAGCCTAACTATAAGCTTTGGATGGTTTTAAGCTAAGGAGTGGAATAACATGATCCAATGTATATGTTTAAAGGCTTGTGTGGATGCTGTGGAGAAAGCTGAGTACTGGGTAAGAGAAGAAGTGGAGATCTGTAAGGAGGCTCCTGCAGTATTCCATGTGAGAGATGCTGGTGGCCTGGATGGGGGTGGTGAAAATGGAGATGGAGAAGAGAAGAGAGATTTGAGATGTATTCTGAAAGTAGAGCTGATATGACTTGCTGATGGGCTGGATAGAAGTGCTATGGGAAGACAGATTGCATAAAACTCAGATTTTGCCTTGGGCGATGGAGCCATTTACTGAGATGGAGAAGGGTGAGAAGAGACACTATTTTCAAGGGGTATGTTTAGGTATCTTAAGGTGACTTAAGATATCAGAACCCAAATGAAAATGTACATAGCTGGATAAGTGGATAGTGTGGGTGATAATCACTATATAATTCTAATTCCGAAGACAGGATACCAATGATGGAACAGACTTTGCTTTAGAATAAAGGCCCTTGTCCCAGTCCACAGATCTTCTTCTTTAGCTGGTAATTCTTTTAAATTCATCAACTATTCCTTGAGATGCAGATATGCTTTGGGAGAGTCATTATAAAGCTGTTTTATCAACTTAAGACATAGCCTAGGACTGTCTCAGTAAAAAGGAGTTGAATGGAAGGAAAAGGTAGCATTGTTGGCAATCTTCACCTTGCTTCATCTCAGAAACCTGCTAAACTATCCTTTGAGTATGGCTTCATGTTGATGCAACCGATCAAACAGGTATTGAAGATCTCTGTGTGCCAAGTAGTATACTAGGTTCTTGCGATAAAACAGATAATAAGATTTAGTCTTTGCTTCTGGTATTTTAAAGTTACCATTTTGGCTTTATCCCTGAGAGATGCAAGCAATTATGTAACATCGATTTGAAAGGCCAATTGTAAGCAGAGAAATCTTCAGGCAAAAGGCTAAATGATATAAGAGGTTCTTGTAAAACGATAAAATTTCAGGTGAAGAACAATTTCTGAAGCTGCTAAGGACAGTGAATTAATGAAACCAAACCCTTGAATCACCTGAGGGCAACCTGATCTCCATGGCCTCTTTCCAGATCTATTAAGCTAATAACATAACAGTCCTATTTATTTAGAATGATTAGGAGATTAGGGTAGCAGGAGAGTCCTAGACATTTGGCAAGAAGAGGTCCTAACTTGTCTTTTCCTGGTGGTCTTCTTCAGATCTACCTTCACATTTCCCAAAGTAATTCACCCTACTTTTTTGAGTTTTGGATTGTGTCAAGTCAAAATCTATTTACTCGACCAGGCGAGGTGCCTCACGTCTGTAATCCCAACACTTTGGGAGGCTGGGGCAGGTGGATCACACGAGGCCAGAAGTTTGAGACCAGCCTGGCCAACATAGTGAAACCCTGTCTCTACTGAAAATTACAAAAATTAGCCAGGCATGATGGTGGGTGCCTGTAGTCCCAGCTACTCAGGAGGCTGAGGCAGGAGAATCACTTGAACCTGGGAGGTGGAAGCTGCAGTGAGCCAAGATCATGCCACTGCACTCCAGCCTGGGTGACAGAGTGAGACTCTGTCTCAAAACAAAACAAAATGAAACAACCAAAATCTGTTTATTCATTCCTAATGAGAATACACTGATACATTTACTAAAACTACTGGCTTTTAGTTCTTAAAATCTATTTGAAATTATGTTTATATTTATTTTACTTGACTTTTCATCTTGGTGTATATAGTTCTTTTGCCAAAAGAAACAGAGGAAGTTTCTCTAAATATTTATCATTATGGTAAAGGGGAGGAGAGGTAGAGAAAGATGGCTGAATAGAACACTCCAGTGATTGTCCCCTCACAGGAACCCCAAACTGAACAACTATCAATGCAAGAAAGCACTTTTATAATAACAAAAAAATTAAGTGAGCAATCACAGTACCTGATTTTAATGTAATATCAAGGATAGAGGCATTGAAAAGCTCGGAAAGACAGTCTTGCATTATTTACACCACGCCTCCCCCAGCCCCAGGCAGCACAGCATAGAGAAAGAATCTGTGGGCTTGGGAAAGAGAGAGCAAAATGAGTGTGCAACATTGCATTGGAGCTCAGCACTGCCCTGTCACAGTGGAACACAGTACAGGACAGAATTCTGCCAGTGCCCACGGAAGGACCACTTAGGACAGTGCTGGGCCAGCGGGGAATCCTCCACCCCGGCAAGAGGAAACTGAGTCCCAGCCAGCTTCACCACTGGCTGACTAAAGTGGCTTGGGGCTCAGAATAAATTTAGGTAGCAGTCAGGACACAAGGACTGCAGTCCTTGGGCAAGCTCTGGTGCTACACTGGTCTTGGAGGTTGTGATAGTTAATATTGAATGTCAATTTGATTGGATTGAAGGATGCAAAGTATTGTTCCTAGGTGTGTCTGTGAGGGTGTTGCCAAAGGAGATTAACATTTGAGTCAATGGACTGGGAAAGGCAGACCCATCCGCCATCTGGATGGGCACATCTAATCAGCTGCCAGCAAGGCCAGAATAAAAGCAGGTAGAAGAACATAGAAGGACTAGACTGGCTGAGTCTTCTGGCCTCCATCTTTCTCTCATGCTGGATGCTTCCTGCCCTCGAACATCTGACCCCAGGTTCTTCAGCTTTTGGACTCTTGGACCTACACCAGTGATTTGCCAGGGGCTCTCAGTACTTTGGCCACAGACTGAAGGCTGCACTATTGGCTTTCCTACTTTTGAGGTTTTGGGATTCGGATTGCCTTCCTCGCTCCTCAGCTTGCAGATGGCCTGTGGGACTTTACCTTGTGATTGTGTGAATCAATTCTCCTAGTAGACTCCCCTTTATATATCACATCTATCCTATTAGTTCTATCCCTCTAGAGAACCCTGACTAATACAAAGGTGGGAGACTTCAGGTGTGACACCAGCTGTGGTGGCCAAGGGTGTGCCTGTGTCACTCATCCCCCAATTCCAGGCAGTGCAGCTCAGGAACTCTTTCCACTTGGAGAAGGGAGAGGGAAGAATACAGGGGGCTTTGTCATGTAACATGGGTACCAGCTAAGCCACACTAAAATAAAGCACCAGGGAAACTCCTGAACCTCCTGATTCCATGCCTTTGTTTCTGGACAGTGTTTCTAGACCCACCCTGGGCCAGCAAGGAAGCCAATGTCCCGATGGGACAAACCCCGTTCTGCTGAATAAAGCGGCTTTGGCCTGGAATAAACATCAGCAACAGCCAGGCAGTAGTGACTACAGCCGTGGGGTGAGCCCCAGTACTGTGCTGGGCTACAAGGCTTTACATGTGACCCTGTGCAGTGCCAGCTGTCATGGCCATTAGAGTGACCGCCTTATCCCTCCCCCAACTCCAGGCAGCCTGGTGCAGAGAGAGACTTCCTTTGCCAGAAAGAGAGGGAAGTGGGAGAGACTTTTTACCTGGTAACCCAGGGAATTCTCCCTTATTTTCCCAAAATCTACCAAAGCTGTGTATCAAGGAGTCTGTAAGAGTTGCAGCATTCCAGGGCTTAGGGCACTCCCTAGTGCTGAAATGGCTGCAGTGACCATAGGCTTAGGTCACAACACTCAATCCCTTTTGAATTCTTAGAAAGTCCTCTCAAAAAAGATGGCTAAAAACAAGCCTATACTGTGAAGACTGGAATAAATACCTAACTCTTCGATGCCCAGGTATCAACAAATGTCTACAAGCATCAAGGACATCCAAGAAAACATTACCTCACCAAATGGACTAAATAAGGCATCAGTGACCAGTCCTGGAGTGATGGAGATATATGGCCTCTCAGATAGGGAATTCAAAATAGCTGTCTTGAGGCAGCAGCTCAATGAATTTTTTTTTTTTTTTTAGATAGAGTTTCGCTCTTGTTGCCCAGGCTGGAGTGCAATGGCACGATCTTGGCTCATGCAACCTTCGCCTCCCAGGTTCAAGCCATTCTCCTGCCTCAGCCTCCTGAGTAGCTGGGATTACAGGCACGTGCCACTACGCCTGGCTAATTTTGTATTTTTAGTAGAGATGGGGTTTCCCCATGTTGGTCAGGCTGGTCTCGAACTCCTGACCTCAGGTGATCTGCCTGCCTCAGTGTCCCAAAGTGCTGGGATTACAGGCGTGAGCCACTGTGCCCGGCCTTTTTTTTTTTTTTTGAGAAGGGTTCTCACTCTGTCGCCCAGGCTGGAGTGTAGTGGTGCAATCACAGTTCACTGCAGTCTTGACCTCCTGGGCCCAGGTGTTTATACCATTTAAACACTGCAAGTACTTGAGATCACAGGTGTGTGCCACCATGGCCAGCTAATTTATTTTTTATTTTTTGTAGAGACAGAGTCTCCCTATGTTGCCCAAGCTAGCTCAATGAACTTTAAGATAACAAAGAGCAGAATTTTATCTGATAAATTTAACAGAGATTAAAATAATTTTTAAAAGTCAAGCAGAAATTCAGGAGTTGAAGAACTTAATTGACAAACTAAAAATGCATCAGTTTCTCAATAGCAGAATGGATCAAGCAGAAGAAAGAATGAGCTTGAAAACAGGCTCTATGAAAATTCAGTCACAGAAGAAAAAACAAAAAAATAAAAAGGAATGATGCATACCTACAAGATCTAGAAAATAGCCTCAAAAGGACAAATCTAAGTTATTGGCCTTAAAGAGAATGGAGAGACAGAGAGAGAGAGAGAGAGAGAGAGAGAGAGAGAGAGAGAGAGGCAGCGGCAGGGAAGGAGGGAGGGAGATCAGGGTAGATGGTTTACTCCAAGAAATAATAACAGGGAACTTTACAAACCTAGAGAAAGATATGAATATCCAGGTATAAGAAAATCAAAGAACAAGCAGGTTCAACCCAAATAAGACTACCTTAAGGTATATAGTCATCAAACTCTCAAAGATCAAGGATAAAGAAAGAATCCTAAAGGCAGTGAGAGAAAAGAAGCAAAGATAAAGACTTTCCCAGACAAACAAAAGCTGAGAGATTTCATGAAAAACCAGACCTATCTTATAAGAAATGCTAAAGGGAGTTCTTCAGTATGAAAGAAAAGGATTTTAATGAGCAACAAGAAATCATTTAAATCTATACGACTCACTGGTAAACGTAAGTACACAGATAAATACAGACTACCCCAACACTGTCATTGTGGTGTACAAACCACTCATACCTTTGTAGGAAGACAAAAAGAGAAACCTATCAAAAATAATAACTAGAGCAAGTTTTTGAGATAGATAGTATAAAAAGATGTAAATAGAAGCAACAAAAGTCAAAAAGTGGAGGGGAATGAAGTTAAAGTGTAGAATATTTCATTTTCTTTTTGCCTGTTTTTCTTTTCTTTGTAATCAGAATGAAATTGTCATCAGTTTAAAACAATTGATTATGTTATTTGCAAGTCTTATGGTAAACACAAAAACCTATGATATACAAAATATTAAAAGCAAGAAATTAAACATACTACCAGAGAAAGCATTTTTTTTTTTTTTTTTTTTTTTTTTTTGAGACAGAATCTCATTCTGTCACCCAGGCTGGAGAGCAATGGTGTTATCTTGGCTCACTGCAATCTCCGCCTTCCGGGTTCAAGCAATTCTCCCACCTCAGCCTCCTGGGTAGCTGGGACTACAGATGCATGCCACCATGCCCAGCTAATTTTTGTATTTTTAGTAGAAATGGGGTTTCATCATGTTGCCCAGGCTGGTCTTGAACTCCTGGCCTCAAGTGATCCACCTGTTTCAGCTTCCCAAAGTGCTGGGATTGCAGGCATGAGCCACCGTGCCCAGCCAATAAGAAAAATCACTTTTATACAAAGAAAGACAAGGAGGAAGAAAGGAAGAGAGGACAAACAAAACAATCAGAAAACAACAAAATGGCATAGTAAGTTCTTACCTAGCAATAATAACACTGAATTTAAATGGACGAAATTCTCTAATCAAAAGACATAGAGTGGCCAAGTGGATTTAAAAACAAGACTGAACGATATGCTATCTACAAGAAACTCACTTTACCTATAAAGACACACATACAGACTAAAATAAAGGGATGGAAAAAGATATTCCATGCAAATAGAAGCCAAAAAAAGAACAGGAATAGCTATACTTAGATAAAATAGATTTCAAGATAAAAACTGCAAAAAGAGACAAAGAAGGTCATTATATAATGATAAGGCAGTTAATTCAGCAAGAAGGTATATAAATTATAAATATATACACACCAAATGCTAGAGCACCCGTATATATAAAGCAAATATTATTAGAGGTAAAGAGAGAGATAGACCCCAATACAATAGGTGGGGACATTAACGTCCCATTCTCAGCATTGGACAGATTATCTAGAAAGAAAATCAACAAAGAAACACTGGACTTAACCTACTATAGACCAAATGACCCTAATAGACATGTACAGAACATTCTATCCAACACCTGTAAAATACAAATTATTTCCTTAGCACATGGAACATTCTCAAGGATAGACCACATGTTAGGCCACAAAACAAGTCTCGAAAAATTAAAAAAAAAATTGCAATCATGTCAAGTCTCTTTTCTGACCACAATGGAATAAAACTAGAAATCAATAGCAAGAGAAACCTTGGAAACTATGCAAACACATGGAAATTAAACAATATGTTCCTGAATGACCATTATGTCAATGAATACATTAAAAAGAAAATTTTTAAAATTTCTTGAAACAAAAGAAAATGGGAACACAACACACTAAAACCTACGGGAGACAGCAAAAGTAGTACTAAAAGAAGAGTTAATAGCAATAAATGCCTACATCAAAAAAGCAGGGAAACTTTGAATAAACAACTGAATGATGCAGCTTATAGAATGAGAAAAGCAAAAGTAAACCAAACTCAAAATTTGTAGAAGAAAATAAATAATAAACATCAGAGTAGGAATAAATTAAATTGAGACTAAAAATATACTACAAAAGATCAACAAGACAAAAAGTTGGTTTTTGAAAAGATAATCAATAAGCTTTAAACCAGACTAAGAAAAGAGAAGACCCAAATAAATAAGATCGGGGATGAAAATGGAGACATCACAACTGATACTGCAAAAATTCAAAGGCTCATTAGAGACTATTATAAGCAACTACTATATGCCAATAAATTGGGAAACCTGTCAGAAATGGATAAATTACTAGACATATAAAGCCTACAAAGATTGAATCATGAAGAAATAGAAAACTTTAATAGACTATTAATGAATAACAAGATATAAGTAGTAATAAAAAGTCTCCCATTAAAGAAGAACCCGGGACCTGACAGCTTTACTGCTGAAATCTACCAAGCATTTTTAAAAAGAACTAATATTAATCCTACTTATATTATTCCAAAAAAATTGAGGGAACACTTCCAAACTCCTTCTATGAGGCCAATGTTACTCTGATATCAAAACCAGACAAGGACACACACACACACAGACAAAAGGAAACTACAGGCAAATATTTCTGATGAACATAAATGCAAAAAATCTTCAAATAGTAGCAAACCATACATAACAACATAGTAGAAAGATCATTCATCATGATCAAGTGGGATTCATCACCCAGGGATGCAAGGATAGTTCAACATATGCAAATGAATCAATGTGATACATCATATCCACAGAATAAAGGACAAATCCATATGATTATTTAATTGATGCTGAAAAAGCATTCAATAAAATTCAATATCCTTTCATGGTCAAAAAACTAGTATACAAGGAACATACCTCAATACAGTAAAAGCCATAAACAACAGGCCCACAGCTAGTGTCATACTCAATGGGGAAAAACTGAAAGCCTTTCCTCTAAGATCTGGAGCAAGACCAGGACACCCACTTTCATCACTTTCATTCAATATAGAACTAGAAGCCCTGGCCAGAGCAATTAGTCATAAGAAATAAATAAAGGGCATCCAAATTAGAAAAGAAGTAGTTAAATTATCCTTATTTGCAGATGATAAAATCTTCTATTTAGAAAAACGTAAGGACTCCTCCAAAAACCTATCAGAACTGATAAACAAATTTAGTAAAATTCAAGATACAAAATCAACACATAAAAATTGGTATCATTTCTATAGTGCTAACAGAAAATGGAGAAAGGGGAACCCTCATATGCTATTGGTAGAAATGTAAATTAGTACAGTTACTATAGAGAAGAGTACGGAGGTTCCTCAAAAAACTAAGAATAGAATACCATATGATCCAGAAATCCCACTGCTGGGTATACATCCAAATAAAAAAAAGAAAATCAGTATTTCAAAGTGATATCTGCACTCCCTTGTTTATTGCAGCACTATTCACAGTAGCCAAGATATGGAATCAACCTATGTGTCCATCAGCTGATGAATGGATAAAGAAAATATGGTACATACACACAATGAAATATTATTCAGCCACAGAAAAGAATGAAATCCCGTGTTTTTTGTAAAAACATGGATGGAATTGGAGACATTATCTTAAGTAAGGTAAGCTAGGCACAGAAAGATAAATTTAGCATGTTCTCACTCCTATGTGGGAACTGAAAAAAAAATTGAACTCATGGAGATAGAGAGTAGAATGATGGTTTCAGGAGGCTGGAAAGAGCAGGGATAAAGAGGGGATGGTTAATTGACACAAAAATACAGTTAGCTAGAAGGAATAAGATCTAGTGTCTGGTAGCACAATAGGGCAACTATAGTTAACAATAATTTATAGTTAACAATGTATTTCAAAAGAATTAAAAGAGTGGAACCAGAATGTTCCAAACACAAAGAAATGATCACTACTTGAGGTGATAGATATCCCAATTACTCTGATTTGATCATTACACATTGCATAATTGTATCAAAATATCACATATACCCCATAAATATGTACAGTTATTATGTATCTATAATTACAAATTAAAATATTCTTATTACCTTGTGATAGTTTCCAAGAACATGATTTGTTCCTTTTCCTTAACACACCTCCTTTTTTTGAAGCTAAAAGTATGCATTCTTGGGTTCTATATATAAGAAACATGTCAAGTTGGAATAGCAATGAAATAGATGATCTATGCAGTGTTGTTTTCAAGTAACTGATCACAACCAGTTACAGATCTATGTGTTCCTTCTCTACTCCCAGTGCTTTCCTTGACTAGACCTTGGGGACAGGGGAATGAGATGATCTAAAACTACAGAGTGTCAGACCAGTCTTCTTGTCCAGCTCTGCCACAAACATCATTGGAAAGACCATTCAATGTGTATCTGGGCTTTCCTTCCTCATCAGTGTAATGGCAGGAATAGACCTACAAGACTCCAACTTGCCCCTTCAGTTCTTTGAAGTCAGTGAATTTTAATTTGCTGTGGCTTCCACTGACCACCAAATTTGGCACAAAGCTGAACATGACTCTTCTTACCCCTCATGTCACTCTATTATCTGCTAAAATTGTATTGCTTTATTATATCTCAAACTTACACCTACTTGATATTATGTTTACAGGTATACTTAGCCTCTTATTTTTTCTTTTAATATTTAGTGTCTGCATGTGATTCAGAAAGATATTTTTCGGCCCTATCAAATTCGACAGTAGCTTAGAATTCGAAATTTCTTCCTAGCAGGAGTTTGTCTCACCAGCTGCTCTCTCCTAAACCTGTTTAGTAGAGTCATATTTCATAGAGCTGCCTTTTGGATTTTTACTTTGCATGGCTGAATTCCACTTCTCATTATGTCCCATCTATAGTTCTTTCGATCTGTAACCACACTCCAACCCACTAGAGTTCTGCAGGCTAAAATAACATTTTATACCCCCCTGCTCTGATTTATAAAATAGATTTTATAGGCAGTTGCAATTTAAGATCAGAGTTGAACCAAAGCCAATGTGAAATCCCTTGGGAGGAGACGCCAAACTCAATCACTTGAACTTTAACCTCAATTTTCCCTCTTTTTCTTTGTCTCCTTTCTCTTTCTTCTTCCTTCTTTCCTTCCTTCCTTTATTCTCTTCTTTCTTCTATACACACACTGTTTCATATTTTCAATTACAAACAGAATTGCAAAACATAAGGATCAAACTAGCACTAAAATCAAGATACTAATTTTGTAAGTATATTAAAGTTATCTGAATGTTATATGAATAGCTATTTTTCTGGAACAGGGGACAGTAGAGCAGTAAGGTATCTACAAATGCATCTGACCCTCTGAGGAGCTCTGCTTAGCCCCCACCTGCCTAATGCGAGCTTAAAAACCTGCCTTGGACAAAGTTGCTTGACCTCTTCTACGGCTCTGCTTTGCTGATGCTTCGACCTGTGTTCAACTTTGCATCTTGGCCTCATTGTTCTCCCACCTCACTAAATGTATTGCCTAGTCTCATATTCCTTAATTTTTATTTTTTTGAGAAATGAATCCAAACATTCTTTCACTTACACTAGTTTCTCATAGTGTACAAAATAAAAGGAGAAGACGATAAGGAGAAAGCAAAGAAGAAAAAGGAAAAGAGAATGAAAAAGAAGAGAGAGACTACTCTTGGCATTTCTTCCTTAATATTTATTTTACTTTTGCTTTTTTATATTTTATCTTATTTATTTTAAATTTTAAATATCTACTTACAGCAGATTATTTTTAGAATCAGATTAAAATTTTATTTTCCCTTATTACAAACTCATTTTCATTTTCTTTCTTGAGACAAACTGGCAGCCTATATTGCTTATGATTTTTGTTTGCTTTTAAAAGCTGCTGTTATTCTTTAGTGTCCGGGGATACCAATGTGATGACCTCTCACTAGTTCTTGTAGATAGTTATACTCACAACATGCCTATGGCTTCATGGAAATGAACACTTGCCACAGCTGCATAGGAGCTTACTCAAATGGCCAACACTAAATCTAACGAAAATGACAATCAAAGCTCTGGCAAGACTATCAGGCAAATGAGTCAGAAGTTAAAATTATCATTAAAGTTGTAGGGGTCCTTTTAGAATCCAAATTTCAAAATGATTTGTTTTGGGATTTGCAGTAGTTAGAAATGCTGATTTATGCAGCAGAGGACAACATAAATACATAATAGGGCAAATGTGGCTTACTAGAGCTCTCGTAAGCAAAATTTAGGGAACTTAGCAGACAGTAATACTAATATGACTCAAATTAAAAGTGTATTATAACCTTAATCTTCAAAAATACACTTTTAACATCTGCCATGGAGAATGCAATAGCCCTGCCATACTCTGCTTTGATGAGACTACAAATATTGTGTTCAGTTCTGGTCACCTCAACTTGAGATGGCACAGACATGTTGAAACATGCACAGGAGAGGGCGACCAGGTTGATGAGGGGAACAATAGAAGGAGGTAGCAATGATATACCTGAAAAAAAAGATAGAACTAAGAAGAAATAGAAAAAGTATTTTTAAATATCTGAAAGATTGTCACACAGAAAAGGCAGCTTTTATTCAAAATACTATGTAGAATGTAGTCTTTCCATCAACTTGGTCAAATACACCAAAGCTTGAATCAATGAGTAGAAGCTACAGGAAGTTCAATAACATGAAGAATTTTTAAAGACAGAATTGTCCAAAGGGACTAGGCAGTTTAGGAATTAAAGAATTCTCATCATTTGAAGGGCTTGGGCACAGGAGATCCTACGCAGATGAGATTCCAGCAGATGTTTGCTCAGATGGAGTGACCTTGAAGGAATTCTTTTCGACATTAAATCCGGCAATACCACAAAATCAAAAGCCATTTGATTCCAATAGCCCTGGACACACTAAAGTAAGGGCCAAAGATTTTAAAGAAAAGATGCATAAAATGAGAATTTAAAATTGCCAATTTCAAATTCCCAAGCTGAGATAAACACATTTCTAGTTAAGTAACGAGGTCAATTAAATTCAAATTTCGAGATTCAAAATCTCCATTTTTGAAATTATTTGGTTATCCATATGTATAAGGCTGTTAGATAGTCCATTCAAACTTGGCCTCTCATCAATGGGGATAATTTTAGATAGTTTGTTAACGAACAGTAAATTTTTAGGTCTATGATTGTCATACTATGATTTCTAATAATTTCATTCGACAAACATACTTTTGACATCATGTTTTGTGTGTGTAAACATCTATGTAAGAATATCATTTTTTCTTTTATATTCTGCACAGAAGTTACTCTGAAATGTATGAGAAGGCAATGAAATATAATATGACAGTAGGCATATTACTCTAAAAGTCCTAAAGACGATAACAAATATTATCCATTTGGGGATAGAAGGGAGGTAAATGTATAGCTGATGTTTCAGAGAAAAAGAAAGAAAAGTGAGTAAAAGCCTTTAGCACTTATCAAGACAACATTTACAAACATTCAGCCAGATCCTCCGAGGTCCCTAAATGACCACCAGGACATTATCTCATTGGGGTGTGCAGTCCCTGGCCACAATGCATTATAGTGGGAAGTCATTGATTGGATAACAAAAAGATTAAAGTGGCTTCGGACCAGGCAGACTTTTCCACTGTTCAGGTTCCCATTGAAATTCGTGCAACTCAAAGAAAGAAATCATATGAATTAAAATAGGGAAGATTACTTAAAGGCAAAAAAAGACTAGCAACACTAAGACTAACCCAAAAGAAAGCTACTACATGACAGGTGGCAAATGGAGGTCACAATAGGGTAGACTGTATTTGATGATATCCCATCATTTGGGAGAGTCAAATGATGCAAGAAAAACAGTTAAATATAATTTTCCCATGGTAAATATTCTGTTATTTCAGTGAGACTCCAAAATGTGTCATCAGTACAATATTTACTCACTATAAAAATGCTTGTTTTCCAATGGACCTTTTAAAGATGCCATTCATTGATATATCTGTGTATCATGACCTGGTCAAAGTATTGGTTTTAAAGCAAAACAGAAACCAATTTCTGAAAACACATAAAGTATAGCTATAATAATATTTTGATCTCTTTCATTAAATCATTATTGAAAATTTCTATTTCAAAAGTTTTTTTTCAGGTTGTTTTCATTATCAGTTCAAGATCAAAAGCCGCTTTTTCTACAAAGTTTAGCAGAATGGGCAAATCTTAGGGCATGTAAAGGGATTTCCTATAAGGAAACTTCTCTTGTTTTAAAAAAATTGTAATCATGAACATTAATCAGTTTTCCCTTTCTAGATTTCAGATGCAAACAATAAAAGCATCTGTATTCTGTTTGATAGAAACAAACAGAAGGCAAGTAATCCAGATAATTAGTGACACTTTTATATTTTAAAGTTAGGAAATGGGTTCAAGGAAAGAGGATTCAAAGAGACTTAAAAAGGAGAGCTAATAGTACCAGATATACATTATTTAAATAATACACAAATTAATAATCTCAAGATAATACGAAGTTAGTAACTCAAGGAAATATTATATTTCAAAGATAAGAAATGGAAGATAAAGTTGGTAGTAGTTAAGTTTCATCACAATAAAAATTTACAAATACCTTCTTCAACATCTGAGATATATTCGCCATCACTGAGCATTTCAGGGGCATTGGCTTTACGAACTGCATGATTTAAGTGAACAATATAAGTGGATGAAAAATACATACTCTTGATATTACAACAAAACATTTCAATATTCCTGATAAACATTTTTGCAATGGAATTTCTTCAGGAAACAAACAAAATACACAGTCACTTATAATTATTGTGAACTCAAAGAACATTTTCATACCTTCATCATCAGACATATCAAGAACTTCATTCATCGTTTCTGGAACATTCATTTTGTGCTTCTCTGTGACAGTCTAGTAATAAAAAAGCAGTCATTTTAGTGTGAGCAGACTGTACATTTTAATGGGTCTTTTCATTTATCTCTGAATTAATCAGTTTCTTGTGGAATGCATGTGTTGAATATCTTGAATCTCCCACATATAAAATAACACCAAAATTGTTGTCCCTTAGTGACACAAAAGTTGTCACCATATACGAAGCACAGGAGTACGAAACGAAAGAATTCTAGTGGCAAAGTAGCACAGCTTAGAAGATTTAGGTCTCTAATAAAGCTTTTCAAAGGAAAAGAGAAGATTCTGCCCCTCCTACTCCACTGCTACACTTTTTCATGGTCTGATGAATCTGCCGCCCCATTCCACGAAAGGTCTTGGCTGAAGATAAGCCAAACGAACTGCAAGAAATATGTCTCTATTACTTGTGCCAAGCTTTCCGTCTACTTTGTGTTCTCCTCTTATATGTAATTTTAATTCATAGGATAAAACAAAATATTAAAATAATATTTACAACAATAATCTTTACAACAATGTGTATGAAAAAATACTTAAAAGGTGATGCATTGGCAGATCATTTTAGCCTACCCCAAAATTTAAAGAACAGTATATTATGCAGCAAATGCCTTTTTTACTTTCTCTTTGATAACTTAGATTATACCCATCCAAAAGACACTGTCAGCATCACTGGTAAGAAAATCTTAGATTACATCCATCCAAAAGACACTGTTAGCATCACTGGTAAGAAAATCTTAGTGACCTTAGTTTAAAAGTGAGTTTTTGTTTTTTGTTTTTTAATTCTCAGCATATGAGACACTAATGGTGCAAGGGAAGATACACGTTTAAATAAGACAACTGAAAAAAGCCAGGTTGTTAAAACTAAAAAAGGTACAAATTCATAGTTTCTTAGAGATAATGCATGGTAAATGTGATTTCTACCCCTATCCCCAATTATTGTGCTGAAATAAAACATTATTTGATGTCTTTTCCAGCATGTAATACTGCAATGGAGCAGTTTTAAAAATAAACTTTTATTTTTAGAAGAGTTTGAGATTTATGGAATAATTGTGAAGATAGTATAGACAGTTCCCATGTACCCCACACCAAGTTTCCCGTATTATTAAAATCTTTATTGATAGTATTATTATTATTTGAGACCAAGTCTTGCTCTGTTGCCCATGCTGGAGTGCAGTGGCACAATCTCGGCTTGCTGCAACCTCTGCCTCCCAGGTTCAAGCGATTCTCTTGCCTCAGCCTCCTGAGTAGCTGGGATTACAGACGTGCATGGCCATGCCCAGCTAATTTTTGTATTTTTAGTAGAGACGGGTTTTCGCCACATTGGCCAGGCTGGTCTCGAACTCCCAACCTCAGGTGATCCACCTGCCTCAGCCTCCCAAAGTGCTGGGAATACAGGCATGAGCCACCGCGCCTGGCCTATTATTAAAATCTTTTATTAGCATGGAAAATATCACAATTAATGAATCAACATTGATACATTATTATTAAAGTTCATATTTTATTCATTTTCTTTAGTTTCTGCTTAATGTCCTTTTTATGTTCCAGGATCCCATCGAGGATACTGTATTACATTTAGTTGTGTCTCCTTAGGTTCCTCTGGGCTGTGACAATTTCTCAGATTTTCCTTGTTTTTTAAAAAAAATTAATTTAAGTTCCAGGTTAAATGTGCAGGACGTGCAGGTTTGTCACATAGGTAAACAAATGTGTGCCATGGTGGTTTACTGCACCTATGAACCCATCACCTAGGTATTAAGCCCCACCTACATGAGCTATTTATCCTGATGTTCTCCCTCCCCACCCCCAGGCCCCAGTGTGTGTCCTTCCCCTCCCTGTGTCCACGTGGTCTTATGTTCAGCTCCCACTTGTAAGTGAGAACATGTGATGTTTGGTTTTCT
Source organism: Nomascus leucogenys (assembly GCF_006542625.1). Lineage (NCBI taxonomy): Eukaryota > Metazoa > Chordata > Mammalia > Primates > Hylobatidae > Nomascus > Nomascus leucogenys. Next base: position 10,200,825 of record NC_044398.1, read on the forward strand.
GTTCCTCCGTTAGTTTGCTGAGGATAACAGCTTCCAGCTCCATCCATGTCCCTGCGCAAAGGACATGATATCATTCCTTTTTTATGGCTGCACAGTATTCCATGGTGTATATGTACCACATTTTCTTTATCCAGTCTATCATTGATGGGCATTTGGGTTGATTTCACATCTTTGCTATTGTGAATAGTGCTGCAATGAACATACACATGCACGTATCTTTGTAACAGAATGACTTACTTTCCTTTGGGTATATACTCAGTAATGGGACTGCTGGGTCAACTGATATTTCTGGGTCTAGGTCTTTGAGGAATTGCCACACTGTCTTATATGATGATTGAACTAATCTACATGCCCACCAACAGTGTAAAAGCATTCCTATTTCTCCACAGCCTCGCCAGCATCTGTTGTTTTTTGACTTTTTAATAATCGCCATTCTGACTGGTATGAGATGGTATCTCATTGCAGTCTTGATTTGCATTTGACTTTCCTTATTTTTGATGACCTTGACAGTTTTGCAGTGTACTAGTCAGATATGTCCATCAACTGGGGCTTGTCTCATGGTTTTTTTTTTTTTTTTTTTTTTTTGAATAGACTGGGGCTGTATGTTTTAGGGAGGAAGATCACAGAGGAAAAGTGCCATTTCATCACATTGTATCAAGGGTACATACCATCAACATGACTTATCATTGTTGATGTTGATCTTGATCACATGGCTGAAGCAGTATTTGTCAGGTTTCTCCATTGTAAAGTTACTCTATTTCCCCCTGCTTCCATACTGTTTTCTTTGCAAAGAAATCACTATGTTCAGCCCACACGTAAGCAGTGAGGAATTATGTTCCACTTTGAGAGTGAAGTATTTTCATACATTATTTGGAATTCTTTTGCCTGAGAAATTTGTGTTTTCTTTCCTATTTATTGAATTACTTATGTATAATAGTATGAATTCATGGATACTTATTTTACAGTTTGCACTATACCTCAATACTATTATATCTATTTATTTTTGCTCAAATTGTTCCAGCTATGGCCATTGGGAACTCTTTTAGTTAATTCCTATGTCCTTTCGACATACTCCCCACCACTGTGTCTCTGTATTAGTTTATTTACTTTTGTTGGGGGAGGGAGGAGCATTTCCTTACTTTTTGGCACTCTAAGATGTTCCAGGCTCATCTTATATGTTTACTGTGCTAACCTTAGATTCAGCCATTTCTCCAAGGAGCACTGTTTGCTTTTAGTAGAAAATGGTATTAGCAACCAATATCTGGGTGCTAGAAGTGTTCTGCTCCTTACATATGAAGTAATTGGGTATTTTCAACAATGCAGTTTTGATAGATACAATTCACTTCTTTTGAATATCAGCTTCTATCCATTCAGTTTGGTATGCTGTTTTGATTGTAATCTAATTAACTAAACCATCTTTCTCAGCATTGCCACATCATGTATTTCAATCATATGGAAAAGACATTCTCTTTTTGTTTTGAAAAACTGAAGTCTGCTTATAGAGTCAATGGCTGCTGGAGTCCCAGGAACTGGCTATGCAACTATCATGCCTGTGGTGGAGGCTGAGCTATAGTTATTAGCTTAAAGTCATAGACTCCACCCTGAATTACATCAGTCTTGTCTAAGCTAGTTTACATGTAACCGCTAAAGCAAGGCTGACAAGGTGGTGTCTCAGCTTGAGGTAATGTACCAAATACCACAATGCTGGGCGAAGTTTTAGAGACTTCTCTGGACTCTTTTTTAATCAACGTGAACACTTCTTTTGGTGGAAGCCTCATTTTCTTCACTAGGCAAACTGGACCTTTCCAATTAGCATGCATAGTGTCTTCTCTCTTTTGCAGAAAGTCACCAACAAGGACAGCTGATGATGTGGGGAGTGAAAAGGCACTATTCCTGTACACATTCTCTCTTCTGATGGGAACCTGATGGAGCTTTGAGACCTTTCTCTTTCAGTCGATTTTTTGAAGCTGTAACTTTATTTTGTTCTTTACTTTCTCTTAAAGCTTTTTTTTTTGATTTTGAAGAAACGTTTTGAAATTTCGTAATGGGTGAGAAAGTCATTTACATTCAACCAAATAAGATTTGTATTTTGAACTTTTACATGTCTCAAGTCTTTTAACATTGAAATAGAAGTATTAATATTATATATTTACTGCAGTCACTTCAAATCTTTATAGCATTGTGACACTTGGCTATTATTAAATAGTTTGTCCTCTTCTTCTCCTTCCCTATCCTAGATAGAGCTACGTGGGATATAAAATTAAAGGTAATAAACATTATTGGTTTGAACACTTTTTTTGAGAACTTAATGATAGATTTTAATATAATAAAACCCTCAAGAGGTGTATGAAAGCAACATGTGGAAATTTCTCTCTTAGACAAAGTATAACTTGAAGTTTGGAATGGGTGCTGGTTGACAATCATTGTTCTATTCCATTAAGACAATTGTTTTCTCTTTTGCAAATTACAAAATTTTTCTCCCGTAATCAGCAGGCTTGTTTTTTAATTTCTAAAGACTAAGAATTATACATTGAGTAACACTGCCAGATAACTCAAACTGCAGGTAGCTACAGAGAGCTTCAACCCATGTTTTTCACAAAAAGCACTGGGTATACAAACTAATTTGCAGATGCTAACCATTTTCTCCTTCATGTTGGAACGTGGTCGAAGAGAAAAGGGGACAAAGCTGATAATTCAAAATGTTCCAGAGTCCTATATTTACTTTGTTAAGAGTCAGCCTCAGGTCTATGTGTTGAGTCGTGGAGTTAGGAATAACTCAAATAAGCCTCTGATATCATGTAATATTTGCTCTTAATTCCAAAGTTACCAAATCTTGATGCTGTTCAAAGGTACCAGATGGAGTTGGAAAGAAATGACGTATCCTAGAGGCTACAGCTTGTAAAAATGTAGTTGATGCAATAGAGCCTCCTGGTAAATATCCACTTTAAATTTTAACAAAACAGCCTATTGTGTTTCTTAGGAAAACTCCAGTAGGACAGAAGATGAGTGACAGTAGCAGGCAAAACCAGTTCTGAACCCTTCTGGATTTTTTTACAACAATGTAAACTTTTTTTACAGGAATGATAATGTATCCATGTACCACTTGTGCATTAAAACATTTTTAAGGAATCAACTTAGAGTTTTCAATTTCTTTACGCTGCCAAGGAAGGATGTTAAAAAATTTCGGCCTTCACTATCATTTCATTAAAAACTTGTTATATCAAAGCAAACTAATAAATAAATACATTTAGCTGTATATGGAAGTAAAAACTCTATAGCTACAGATGCATCTTTTAAATAGGTATTCTTAGTGTTTTAAATTTTTATTCATATTAGCAATAAGAGTTTTGCTATCCTGACTACCAACAATGAGGTGACTGTATTTTAAAACATGGTGCTTAGTTTATGAATGGGAAAAAATATTCATCTCAGAAAAGCCCAAGAAAACCGGCTGAAAGCTGGCTCCTCGGGTAACAAGGCTCTGCATTCCTTACTTACAGTTGTGGTCATGGTCTCTTCGGTTACTATCTTCAGGGTATCCACTACTGAGATGTAGCCGAGGCGCCGGGCAATGCCAAGGGCAGTATTCCCATTCTGGCAAAAGGAAAATGTGAATAAGGAATTAGCAAGCCTTATTCCACATTTTTTTTTGCTGATACAAAATGTAAGGTGAGTGTCTCATCAGACCCATCCCACTGTCATACACAAAAAAGTGTTTCATTAGAGACATACCTTGCACAAAACCCACCTAACCTGTTTGTACTCATACAGCAAAGTCTGGGCATATGCAATCCGAGAGGCTTTTTAACATTCTAAGTAAGCAGTCCATGAAACCAACACAATTTTTTTTTCTTACATGTGTACTTCCTACTAGATGACAAGGCAATAGGTAGTTTTCACATATAAAACACTAATCATCTCTCTGTCTCTGAACAGCTCAGAACAATATGGTTATTGTCCTTCTTTCCTCATTCTACTGAATGCTCTGTTTATGCCTCTTCATGAAAGTACAATGAAAAATGTAAGAAGACACCAGAGTCCAGGCCCATCTATCTCCTCCCTCTTCCCCTAAGCTTGCCCTGAGTGCTTACCACAGTGAGTTCATTGGGGGAGGCATTGTTCTGAAGTAAGACATTTATTATGTGCGTATGCCCCTGCTGTGCTGCTTGATGTAATGGCGTATACCCATTCTGTAGAAGGAAGATGGGAGAGATGATTCTTAATTCCTTTGAAACAAAAATAAATGATTCTGGCAGAAACAAAAAAGGAAGGAGCTTACCTTTGTTTTGGCATTAACTTTTGCAGAATGCTGGAGCAGGAAATTAACAATCTTGATATTTCCATAGTGGCAGCCCACATGCAGTGGTGTGTATCCCATCTGTAATTATTATTTTTTTAAAAAAGAAGCATCATAATTATACTTTTACTAACAGCTATCCTAAACAGAAGCAAAATCATTATTTAGCCTTTCTTTTTGAACTGGAAAAAGCAGGTTTTTTTCTTCTCTATATTAAAAAAATTGCCCTTGATAATTCTCAGCATAATACTTAGGTATAACTTAAAATACCACTGCCTATAAGACTGTTAGCTCCCCAAAGTGCTTTATTTTTTATCAGGTCATCTTGTTCTTAGAACTTTTCAAGATACAAAGGAAAGATGGCGCAACTGACAGAATAGACAGACTGATTCAGCGGCTTCTTGTTCAGGGTCAGAAGAGCACTTTATGGAGACTTGACTTATTTATTGAATACTTTCTGAAAGCTTTAAATCTAGGCAAAAATGAAGTGGCTAAATAATAACACGTGGCAGGAGGTGATGATCAGAATGCCTGATAGAGATAGGAAGAAGCACAGAAACACTAAAAGGAAGAGGGAGGCTGGTGTGAGCTCAGGTGGTCTGAGAAGTATGAACTTGAACAAAGTATATCGAGTTAGTCTTTCGCCTTCCTGCCTAGAGTCCCAGAGTTTGAAAACCACTGATTCACTGATTTAGACAAGAAATGGTTTGTTTCTCAAATTAGTATCCACTGACCCCTGAGGGGCTATAAGTTCTCTGTGTGTGTATACGTGTGTGCATGTATGTGTATACAATCTAGATATTTTCTTTAAAATAAGGATATTCCGGATCCTTCTCTAGATGGCTGTGTTCATTATAACATACTACCCTGCAATTTCAGAGCCCCTGTTCATAATGACACAGGCAGTACCAGATCTCTGAGAGGGAGAACACTGACCTTTTATCACAATATTTCTAAACAGGAATGGGGGTGGGTGATCCATGTTTTCAAGGGTCTGTATCTTATATGATGGCACTAGTGTCTTCATGGTGGCCCCAGCAAATGAATACATTTGAATTTGAAAAAGAGATGCTCAAACTACAGTTGACTGTAGAAGGTGAAGATACCTTACCAGGGATGTGCTGCCCTAGCGGGGTGACTCTTGGTAGACTTTGTCTCACTAAACAAACTGCCAGTGCACCCACACTGACCAGACTGTCCCTGGAAAGCTCACCATAACCACATAGAGGAAACTGACTTACAACCTCTAACGCTACTTAATACACGATGGAGGGTATTCCTTTTTGGTGACCAGAATCTATTTGCCTGCTTTGCTGGGTTCTCCTTTTCAGTACAGAGAAACTCAGATACTGCACCCATGATCAGAATACTGCTTAATAAGGGAAGCTTGAAAATAATGTGTCCAATCAATGCGCAGTACAATTGGTTTAACTGATCGAAGTAACATTATTTCCAAGTTCAAAGAACTTCCCTTACAAGTCAAAACCATGTGGACCCAATATTTTTTAAAAATCTAAATATTAAAAAATTCTTTGATATTTTAGTCAATTTGCCTAAGTTATAATACAACCATTTATAATAGTTGTTGAGATGGATGTGTTGATTAGATGTATATAGTTGAGACAGGGTTGTTTATTTATTTATTTGAAACAGGGTCTTGCTCTGTCACCAGGCTGGAGTGCAGTGATGGGATCATGGCTCACTGCAGCCTCCCCTCCTGGGCTCAATCTATCTCAAGTAGCTGTGACTACAGGTATGCACCACCACACCTGGCTGATTTTTCTATTTTTTGTAGGGATGAGGTCTCACTATGTTGCCTAGGCTGGTCTCAAATTCCTGGGCCCAAGTGATCTTCCTGCCTTGGCCTCCTAAAGTGCTGGGATTACAAGTGTGAACCACCATGCCTGGCCTAAATATTTTAATGCACAGGTTCTATTCATCCTCATAGCTTCCCATCTCATTCTTACTAAACCCCTAAGTCATTATAATACAGTATTAGGAGCTCTCTAATTCTAGTCTCCCCTATCCTCCTCATCCCCCATCCATACATCTTTTAATCTTCCCACCATTCTCACTCTTGGTCGCTGTGCTCCAGGACACTGGTCTTCCTGCTGTTCCACAAACACTAAAGTGTTTTTTCGAAAATACGTGGGCATGGCCAAGAAGATTAAACTTGCATTCAGAGAAATCAGATGTGGGCTCCTCCATTCATTGGGGTTAACAGCATTCCCATACAAAATAGCACCTCGCATAAATACGCTCAGAGAGGTGGGACGTGAGCAATTCTTTCCAATCAGCAGTAACAAATTTTTCAAAGACTCACTATTTTTTTTCTTGAGTAGCTAAATAAACAAGCAAACAAATAAAGAGCCCTAGCCCAGGGAACGGAGCAGCCTCTGCCTCTTTGTCGTAGCTGCCTCACTGATAACATCATTACAAGCTGATTAGGTTTTTCCTTCCTTCCTTTGGGCAACACTGGATAGAGCTCAGCAAAACCCTGCAAAATACATCCGAGTCTTTAACAACTTTCCTTCCTTTTTTCCTCTCTTGATTACCAAGTAGTAGATGTTTACATCCATTCACTGATCAGGCTGCACTTCTGACTGATGAGAACTAGGGAAGGAGGGACTCAGCAGCCAAGAGCCTGGGCCTCAGAGGCAGACTGCTTGGGTTTGGGACCCAGCTCTGCTACTTACTGTCTGTGTGAATTTGGATAAGTTATTGAACCTCTCTGTACATTGGCTTATGCATTATAAAACGGACTTTAGTAGCAGTACCAAAGTCACTGTGTTGTCATAAGGATTAACTATGTTAACAATTATTTCAACAGTGTCTGACAGATAGGGTTAGCTATTATTACCTCATGCCGAAAACAGTGCCTGGCATATCATCAGTGCTCAATAAATATTTTAAATCTTTGGTAAATTAATGATTGAAAACAGGAAAAGATCAGGCCGGGTGTGGTGGCTCATGCCTGTATTCCCAGCACTTTGGGAGGCTGAGGCGGGCAGATCACTTGAGGCCAGGAGTTCAAGACCAGCCTGGTCTCTGTCTCTGCTAAAAATACAAAAAAAAAAAAAAAAAAAAAAAAAAAATTAGCTGGACCTGGTGGCATGTGTCTGTAGTCCCAGCTACTCAGGAGGCTGAGGTTTGGGGGATCACTTGATCCTGGGAAGTTGATGCTGCAGTGAGCCATGATCATGCCTGTGTACTCCAGCCTGGGCAACAGAGTGAGACTCTGTCTACAAAAAAAAAAAAAAAAAAAAAAAAAAAAAAAAAAAAAAAAAACAAAAAAAAAAAAAATAGAAAAGAAAAAGAAAAAGAAATCATCATTTCTAACTCTGGCTCAGCCTATCCCACTTCTGATACCCCTTACAATTTTGCTAACCAGGCCAGGCACAGTGGCTCACATCTGTAATCCCAGCACTTTGGGAGGCCAAGGCTGGCGGATCACCTGAAGTCAGGAGTTCAAGATCAGCCTGGCCAATATGGCAAAACCCCGTCTCTACTAAAAATACAAAACATTAGCCAGGCATGGCGGTGGGTGCCTGTAATCCCAGCTACTTGGGAGGCTGAGGCAGGAGAATCGCTTGAAACCAGGAGGCAGAGGTTGCGGTGAGCCAAGATCACACAATTACACTCCAGCCTGGGCGACAGGAGTGAAACTCCATCCCCCCCTTAAAAAAAACAAATTTTGCTAACCATTTTTCTTTCCTCTGGCATGCTCATCTCAGCTTATAGACATATTTTTATGTTTCCATCTTAGAAACAAAAAGTACTCCTTTCAAATATTTCTCCTTTCCTCTAGGTTTCTATCCTTTCAAAACTAAGCTTCTTGAAAAAAAAAATCTTCATTCACTGTTCCAGCCCATTCTCCCTACATTTCACCATCTCCACTACTCTAGTTAAACTGCTTTTTAATATCCCAAGTGCCCAGCCATGCATGGCATGCATGGACTTTGAGCTTCTCTTATCTGAAACACCTTGATAGTTTTTCATAATTTGACAGTCCTATCATATTCTTTCCTGATTTCTCCTCTACATTTGGACAGCCCTCCTTTGCCTCCTCCATCCACTGTAAAATGGAGCAGATCCCGAGGGTTTTGTCTTTGGTGTGTGCCACACTTTTCCTTGAGGATGACATCTACTTTCACAGTGTCAGCTAATACCTTTATTGTGATGATTCCGAAATCTGCATCTCTAGTCCAGCCATCCTTTCTGTGTCCAGATCAATATGTGAGTCATTTCTTGGGTTTTCCTACTTGATTGGCCCCCGGTAATCTACAATTCAATACACCAATATGAAACTCATAGTCCTCTTTCCCCAGCTGGCTTTGTCTCCTTTATTCCCTGTCTCATTGAATGGTACTTGTGATCACCCAGTTGCACAGGTCAGATCCTTAGTTTCATCTTGAATTTCTTGCTTCTCCTTAGTCCCCAAACACACATGGTCTTCAAATCTTTTTTTTTTTTTTTTTTTTTTTTTTTTTTGAGATGGAGTCTCACTCTGTCGCCCAGACTGGAGTGCAGTGGTGCAATCTCAGCTCACTGCAAGCTCCGCCTCCTGGGTTGACACCATTCTCCTGCCTCAACCTCCCGAGTAGCTGGGACTACAGGCACCCGCCACCACGCCCAGCTAACTTCTTTGTATTGTTTTAGTAGAGACGGGGTTTCACCGTGTTAGCCAGGATGGTCTCGATCTCCTGACCTCGTGATCCTCCTGCCTCGGCCTTCCAAAAGTCTTCAAATCTTAGCTGTTTGTATGTCTTTTAATTATTTCTCTAATTTCTCTCCTGTTCTCAGTGTCTCATCTGCCACTTAGTTCAGGCCTTCTTTATTCTTCATTTGGATTTCACAATAGCCTAACTGCCCCTGCTCGAAGGTTTAAAATCAACTTATTCTTGGCATTGTTTCCCAGGATCTTTGTAAACCAGATTGCTGATTTTATCACGTCTGTGTTTAAAACCTTCAGTGGCTTCTCAGTGCAAACAGGATAAAAAGCTGGACAGCTTAGCCTGGTACATAAAGGCCCTCTGAGGTCTTCTTAATTTTCTAGCAATATCTTAAGACATAATCCCCGTTTTTCTTCACATGTTCCCATGATATTGAACAAGGTATAGCTTCCTCTATCCTACCCACCTTTGTCAAAAATCTTAGTTATTACCTAATACTCTAAAATTATATATATTTCTAGATCTAGACCTATGGTTAAAATCAGGCTTTGCAATAATTAGCTTTGGGACCTTACGCAAGTAATTACTTTTTCTGTGCCTCAGTTTCCTCATCTGTAAGAGGAGGATGCTAATTTTACCAGCCTCCCAGGGTAGTTGTAAGAATTAAACAAAATAATAAATAAAAAGCACTTAGAATAGTACCCAGCATAGAGAAAATGGGTAATACATTGCTTTATTTTATTATGATGATGACTTTGTTATTATAATACTATGTGTTTTGCTCTCTAAACTATGAATTCTATGAGGGCAAGGAATGTATCTCCCAGGTAAGAATTTGGTGACCAGTAGGAAATCTATAAATAAATGTGAAATGAGTAAGTATCACATAAGTTCTCAAAGCTTTTTATGCTTTTACACACATTTAAAGAAATCCAGTGTAACTCCTGATACCTAATTAGTGTCCTCTAAGAATCAACGCCTTTCAGGGGTGGTCTAAATAAAATGCTTCCGGACATCATCCTTCTAAAAAGCAAAAGCAGTGGCTTCATCTCTGTCAAGCAACACTGATTATTATACCCTGTGGCACAATTTAGCTTAAACTCATTTGGTGAACTTCAAATGCAAAAAGGGGGTGGGTATAAAGGGTCAGCAAACTGGAGGGGTGCAAGGGGAGAGGACTGCAAAGGCTGTTACCAGGATTTTCTAGTCTTTTCCTCATCAGGGAGCAGAGGTCTTGATATTTTTATTATTATTAATTATTTTTTCATGTAAGCTAATGATTTGAATGGTATGCATCCCACCTGTGGGCTGCTTGGGGATGTCTTCTTTACCAGTGAGAATGTGAACACTCCTGGGATACAACAAACTCCTTATTCACAAAATTAAGCAGCAAATGCAAGCAACCCAGCTATCTGCACTTCTGCTGTGCTCTAGTTATGGGACAATCATGGCTTCACTTCCTTTTGGTGGCTGTGACCTTTGCAGAGAAGAGAAAGGAAAGGAAAATAACTTTTAAAGGACAGAGAGATGCTTTCTGAAGTGAGACGCTCAGCTCCGTTCGTAAAGGGCAGGAAAGGTTACATGCCGCAAGATATTATACGGAGTACAAAAATGACTATGTGGCCGGGCACGGTGGCTCATGCCTGTAATCCCAGCATTTTGGGAGGCCAAGGCAGATGGATCACCTGAGGTCAGGAGCTTGAGATCAGCCTGGCCAACATGGCGATACCCTGCCTCTGCTAAAAATACAAAAATTAGCTGGGTGTGGTGGCATGTGCCTATAGTCCCAGCTACTCAGGAGGCTGAGGTGGGATTGCTTGAATCTGGGAGGTGGAGGTTGCAGCAAGCCATTACATTCCAGCTTGAGTGACAGAGTGAGACTCCCTCTTGGAGAAAAAAAAAAAAAAAAAGCCTACCAACTGGGACCTGAGTTGGGCTGGATTAGAAGGAAACTGTGGTGGAGTCCTGAGACTCATACATCAAGGGGGTGTGTGTGCAAATGGAAAACAGATGGAGGCAGCACAGTACTTGTTTCTCTCCTCCCCCACCTGGCCTTGAGAATCCTCACCATACTCCCTGGCTGAATTTTAGGGCATGCCTTGGATATGCTGGGGCAGAAAAATGTTGAGAAACTTGACCCAGACCCTGCCTTCTAGAGTTTTATATCTGTAAAAAGGAGAGAGAACTTAAGAAAGTGTTTAAGTCTGTCTCTCTCTCTCTCTGTGTGTGTGTGTGAATAAAGCAGTATGGAATGAAGAAATTTACCATAAAATTGCAAATTTCCAAAGTCAAGAATTATTTCCTGATGAAAGTATTCAAGCAGCATAAGAAAATAAGCTAAATTCAGTCTGATTTTGGTGTCAATACCCTTTTATCTGGCTAATTTGGGGTAATATTTCTGTATTACTAGTTACTTCAATATGCCCATATACCTCAGAACCTACCTATATTACATATAAAAATTTTATTCGCAATATTTAGTAGTCATTCTTTTTCATGTCAAACATGGCATATAGAAAGAAAGCATATGTGGCCGGGCGCAGTGGCTCACGCCTGTAATCCCAGCACTTTGGGAGGCCGAGGCGTGCGGATCACAAGGTGAAGAGATCAAGACCATCCTGGCTAACATGGTGAAACCCCGTCTCTACTAAAAATACAAAAATTAGTTGGGCATGGTGGCACATGCCTGTAGTCCCAGCTACTCAGGAGGCTGAGGCAGGAGAATCGCTTGAACATGGGAGGTGGAGGTTGCAGTGAGCCGAGATCAAGCCACTGCACTCCAGCCTGGTAACAGAGTGAGACTCTGTCTCAAAACAAAACAAAACAAACAAACAAACAAAACATATGTTAGAGTAGATGACACAAATCTGATACGAAGAAATAACAAAATTAAGCATATAAAGAAAATTTTCAGAGAAATGTGATTAATGTGAAGCTATATCTTTGATGATGACATGAGAAGTCCTTTTTTTGTGTGTGTGTTTGAATTGTGGCATTATATAAGATTAATCAGCAATTTATTTTTCTTTTTGAAATGAGAGCTTTTTCATTTGAGAGAGGGAGGACACTCGCATGACTGTACAGACCATTAGGAATTTAGCAAGTGAGTAATATTTAAATAAGCCTTAATTTATCCTGTTTCATAAATCATGCTGAACAAATGTAGAGGTCACAAATTACAAGTTTTTCTATTTGTCTATTTGTCTGCATTTAAAAAATCCATCACAAAAACTAAGAAAGGTACAAGCTTTCACACTCTGCCCCTGAAGGATACGTCTGTTGTAAGGAGGCTCAACAGTGGTAATATAGGGGGAAATTACTATGCAGCTAGGATCAAGTACCCAGGCCGTTAAAGACAAAAGTCCCTGGAATATGGCAACCGGAGACTTTACTGTCCCTTGCGTAAATAAATATTTGAAATACTACGTAGAAAAGAGATGATTAAAGGGTTTGTTCTCCTGATACAATTATAGTTTCTTCCTTACTGCAGTCACCAAATGGACACATTCTTTTCCGTGTGGAAAGGGAGGGCCGCATACCTTTGTCTGGGCATCCACATGAGCCCCTTGGTTTACGAGGACTTCTGCCACATTCACTCGATCTTCTTGAGCAGCCAAATGGAGTGGGGTCAGGCCACTCTGCAAAACATTCAAAGGGCACAGTCATCTTACAGGAAGGAATGTCACACACACAGCCATGTTTGAGAAACCATTTGTGAATTCTAAGATGGTAAGGCAAGAATTTCTATGTCAGAAAAAACCTATGGAATAAATTTATATGCTTGGGAGGCCGAGGCAGGTGGATCACATGAGCCCATGAGTTTGAGACCAGCCTGGCCAACATGGTGAGGCCCCATCTCTACAAAAATTAGCCACGTGCAGTAGCATGCACCTGTAGGCCCAGCTACTTGGGAGGCTAAGGCAGGAGAATTGCTTGAGCGTGGTAGGTGGAGGTTGCAGTGAATTGAGATAGTGCCATTGTGCTCCAGCCTTGGTGACAGAGGTGAATGAAACCTGTCTCAAAAAAAGAAATTATGTGTTATACTGTCTTAGCACTGTGGCAACATTACTATCTGTAGGCTGCATGAAAAATTGTAGGCATACTCAAAAGTGTAAGAAATGGACTGAGCCTTGTATACTCATCACAGACTTAGCAATTATCAGAGTTTTCCTATATTTGTTTCATCTATCCCTCTTTTCCTTCTCATTCATTTGTGGCAATATTAAAACAAATCTAGACATTATAACGTTTGTCCCCATACACTTCACTGTTCATCTCCAAAAATTACTCTTTTTTTCACAAAATTATGCAAGAGTTTTAATATATCATCAATGCCACTAGCTTTACCAAAAATTATTTAAATGATATCTGTTTACAAAGTGAACACTGACATATGCTGATAATATTTTCTCCATATTAATTCCCAAGGTCTAATGAATATTTTCTGTATGTCACTCCGGGTAGGAAAGGTCGCCTGTGAAATGTAATGTGAATGCAAGATCATGACAATTTCCAGGTCATTTAGATGATGTGTGGGTTTAACAAGACTGATACAGTATTTGAAACTAACCCTGTTACAGAATTTGCAGAACACATGGTTGCTCTCATGACCGAGAAAAAAAACTACTAAGACTATACTCTGGTTTTAAAAAACCTCTTTAAATTGTAAAGCATTTTTTATAATATTTAAGAGAAAGTGAGTTGATGTTAGCGCGTTCAGATTTTTTGCTTTCATCCATTATGAGCACAGGAGTTAATATCTTAATCCTGGAAGTCTTTTCTCCCCCTCTAGCATCTGTGCAATGAAAATATCAGCCTGTTCTATTTGTCAGAGGAAAGGAGGTAATCAAAGGCAGCTTCAGGAAGAGCACAGAGTCTTCTAGATCTGAAACATTATTTATTCAGGGGTTGCTATTCCATCAGAACAATTATGGAACGCAGAGAGAGTCAAGTTGGGACTTTTTAATAATGTTTATAGAATTTTGGAGGAAGCTCACTTGAACTGAATAAAGGGGGAAATGTGAAAAGGAGGACTGACGCATTCACTTGAAATTCAAGAAAAATAAACCAGAGCCAAAATTGGCACCACCCAAACACTGACCTCATCACAGAACCATGTTCCATGTTTTACTTCAGAGGAAATAATATTGTCAGCCACAACATTTTGTGAGTGTCATGGTCACCTACTCTAAGTCTGAAACTTTTGACACTGAGGGTACTTTACTGAGTAGCTCTCAGCAAAGACTGAGAAATGTGTTGTGGGCACATGTTGTCCTCTCATGCTCCCATGTCTAGGTGCCTGCTGCTCACCTGGCTTACCCACTCACTGATGGAGTCACTTCAGGCTTCCCTGGCCTTTCTCTCTTCTTGTTTCAATAAAGGGCCAAGTTATTACATTTATGTGCAAACCTACTATGTGCTCACTTCTATTAAAAATATCATAATCCTGCATTTAAACTCTGTTTTCTTGCTTGTCTTCCTCAAACCACTGTGAGCTTGTTGAGACAAGTATTGTACCTTTAATTTTTATATAACCAGTGTCTAGCATCTAGCATTTAATCCACCCATTCATTGATTAAATCAGAGAAAAAAAATCAAACATTTTTCTTAGGTAGAACAGTATAAATTATATAAATAACATTTTATTTTTATATTCGTGGTTATAATTTAAAAGATTTTAAAAAACAATATGAAAGTAACCACAGCCCTGTTTGAGTTCAGAAGTTACCTGTTGACCTTTTATGGCATTTCGATCAATGTTCATTTTAAAAATAGCACTCAGGGCCGGGCACAGTGGCTCACGCCTGTAATCCCAGCACTTTGGGAGGCCAAGGCAGATAGATGCCCTGAGGTTGGGAGTTTGAGACCAGCCTGACCAACATGGAGAAACCCTGTCTCTACTAAAAATACAAAATTAGCCGGGAGTGGTGGTGCATGCCTGTAATCCCAGCTACTCGGGAGGCTGAGGCAGGAGAATCGCTTGTGCCCTGGAGGTGGAGGTTGCAGTGAGCCAAGATTGCATTATTGTACTCCAGCCTGGGCAACAAGAATGAAATTCTGTCTCAAAAAAAAAAAAAAAAAAAAAGCATTTATTTGAAACAGAGAAGACATCAAATTAAAATAGCAACAGCTCTGTTTAATATTCTTTCAGTTGTATAAAAGATATAAGCATTGGGGTCTGCAAAACCTATACGGGAAAATAGGAACATCAAAAGCAAAACTGAATCAAATCAAACACTAGCACCTCAACAATAACTTGGGGTTCATGATCATTTTTCCTTAAAAGTACTGGGAAAGTGCTGGTTACTAGTAAGAAAAAAGAAAGTAACAAGAATAAGTGTTTAGTTCAACATAAATTATGAAAGCTAAATCTTTTTTAATAGTTATTTTTTAGCAAGGAAATAAAATGTAGTGTTATATGAGAAGAGGGAAAGGTAGGCAGGAGAAGGGAGGAGGGAACAGTGAGTAATTGATGCTTAAAACACTGGTAGCTCAGGAAAAACTGACAAAAACTGAGAGACAGTTCCTTATTGAATAATAAAAAGTTTTGCTGCTTTTCTGTTTTCATATCAGGGCATATTTAGTGCTTTATACTGAAAACGACAATGGAGAAAGGATGCAAGGATTTACAAATGCCTTCTTATTAGATAGTTTCTAAACAGAAGTTAGAAATTAAAAGTATTAGAAGTTCTCGGAAGTTCCTTAAGTTCAACATGCTAATGGAAAGCCAGTTGATCTTTTAGAATCCCTTTAGGAATATCTCTGCTTGGGTATCATTTATTCAGGAAGGTGGCCAGAAATTTCCAGGTTTCCCTGGTTTACTATATGTCTTTGAGTTTTCAGAATTCCTTTTGTTAATTTCCACTCTACTAAAGCAAGCACTGACAAAAATTTTGCCCTAAATATTTTTAGCCTAAAATCGCTCTATGAGTCTAAGGTGAATTCAAGGCTGGGTATATATTGTACCAGTTGGCTGCAGGATTTTGAAGAAACAAAGACAGTCACACTGCAGTTTGGTATCAAACCTACTGGAAATATTCAATTTAAACCAATTGTGAAAGTACTACATTGTTTCTGGAAGAAATGATGAAATACAATATTATGGACTCACAAGAGAAAAATACACTTCGGCATGTGCTTCAATTTGGGAAACACAAGGTCCTCTTTGTCATAAAGACAAGTTGAGTTTTGAGGCAAGCCATTACAATTCTGGTCTCTAAACTGGTCTCTAAAACTATAGAAAATTCAAAAGATCAAACAAATCTTAACAATAATGACTATTATGAAATTGCTTTTTGATTCCTATTAATGCTGAGACATGCACTCCTAAAAGGAAGGTTTAACAAGAAAAAAAAATTAAAAAAATGTGTTTGCTCTGTAATGACCATAAAAGATTTTCACAATACTAAAACTAAAAAAAGATATCCTTGGTCTCCTGTATACGTCTTTTGGTCTACAGAATTTGTTAAACAATAACCTTGAGAATTCAGATTGTTATGGAGTAAGCTTTTTCCAAAATTGTAAAAATTCCAAAATTAAAAAAATGATTTTTTCTTACTTAAAAGTGTTGAATGTTTTCTCAGTGTATCCTCAAAGCATCTCAAGAAGTCAGTATTGTTATCTCCACGTACTAAAGGACAAAACTGAGGCTCAGAGAGGTAATATATCTGGCCTAAATGACACAGGAAGAATCCGACTTAGGATTCAAACCCTCTGTGATTTCAAAACACAGGCACACGTGTTAAAAGTATTTAAATTACTTGTTATTTGTCAACATAAGACTATTGCTATTTTGAAACCCTACTCCAATATCTGAGCTAGGGCTGAGAAATATCACAGCTATGCCCACACCCAGCAGGCAGAAGAGAAGCTAAATGCCAGAGAGGGGAGGTTATCAGAATCTGAGGGCCCTTTTGTGTGGTTTTCTATTATCTGAAGATTTAGAAACACCTGTCTTGTGTTTTGGGTGAATCTTAATGAGCAATTCAGCCAACCTAAATTCTTTGATACATACAGGGAGAGGCAGTAACTTTATTAACAAGTTTCTGGTTAATTGTGGGCTGAACTTTCACTTTGCTTGACAAAACTCTAGTCTTTTCTTCATGAATAATGAGCATATCAAAGATGATGGCATGGGTGTTTGAAGAGTTTAGGGAATGGTCTTCACAAGTTCCTTCAAAATTGCCAACAACTTCTCCTATCTACTCCATAAAATAGCTACTCTAAATTTGTTATTAAAATGAACTCAGGAAGGCAGAAATGTTTCCCATTTCTCTTTGTAACCTAGAACTTAAAAATGGATGAGCAAGGAGCAGGACCCCAAACATGTTTGTGGAATAAAGCAAAGGGCTACAATTTGCAACATATTATTTGCTGTGTTATGGTGAAGTAACAATGGTGCTCTTTGAATTAACATTATAACAAAACTTTATGTTACTACAAAAACTTCCTGGACTTCATTTTTATGGCTATATGTATATAGAGCCACATCCATACACACTCATTGTCTGACTGAATTATCTGAATTGTTTACCATTATCTTTCTCTCTCTCTTTTTTTTTTTTTTTTTTTTTTTTTAAAGAGACAGGGCCTCACTCTGTCACCCAGGCTGGAGTATAAAGAAGCAATCACATCTCACTGCAGCCTCGATCTTCTGGGCTCGAGCAGTCTACCCACCTTGTCTTCCCAAAGTGCTAGGATTAAATGCCTGAGCCGGAGCAACTGGCCTATTGACCATTTTTCTTATTGTTTAAACAGATTGTTTCCAAATTTTTGCTCTGTTAAGAAACACTTTGATAAACAACTTGGTGCAATATTACACTTTACACATCCTATTTGACCCAGATCTTCTGTGAATTCTTAGTGACCTTTCTGAGGGGTGAGGTTTTGGTGTGCTGCATGCTTTGTCAAGAAAGAAGTGGGTTACCTTATTGCTCAGGTTCACATTCGCATTTCTACTGAGGAGCAGCGACACCATGTCCACGTGCCCTTCCTGAGCTGCGAGATGGACGGAAGCAATTCCTTGCCGGGTAACTGCGTTGGCATCAGCACCATATTCCAGCAGAGTTGTCGCTATGTCCATCTGGTTCTTTTTGGCAGCGATGTGCAGTGGCGTATAACCGTTCTGTCAACACAAATCACTTGGTCACATGCCCAGGAACAAGATAAAAATGTGCACAGTGTATTTTCAAATAGTTATGTCTCTTTCTAGTGGTTTTCTATGATTGCTTAAGAAATCATGATTAAGTAAGCAAATACTGGTAAACCAAATGGTACATGAATATAGTGCCCTCATGTATCCTGCATTCCTAAGTAGGGAAAACATAATTTAACATGGACATTTTATTTATTTTATTTTATTTTATTTTATTTTATTTTATTTTTTGAGACGGAGTCTCACTCTTCGCCCAGGCTGGAGTGCAGTGGCTGGATCTCGGCTCACTGCAAGCTCCACCTCCCGGGTTCACGACATCCTCCTGCCTCAGCCTCCCAAGTAGCTGGGACTACAGGCGCCTGCCACCACGCCTGGCTAATTTTTTGTATTTTTAGTAGAGATGGGGTTTCACCGTGTTAGCCAGGATGGTCTCAATCTCCTGACCTCATGATTCACCCGCCTCCGCCTCCCAAAGTGTTGGGATTACAGGCGTGAGCCACTGCGCTCGGTTTAATACGGACATTTTAATCAAAAAGAGTCAGAGTATTCTTGGTTTTCCAAAAGGAATATAAATTTCCCTTTTACAGGAAATTATGTTACAACATGCTCGATAATTACTTGCATTATTTAAATTGAGGACAGGAGGAAGAAGCAACAAACAATGATTTATCACTAGGGCATGTTCAGAGCGATTCATTCTTTTATTTAAAAAAATACCTTTAATGGCCATCTATTGCTTACAAGTTGAAATTTTTAATGTTCATGGAAGTTAAGACACTATCATCTCTCCTCATTTGGTCCTTGATTTCCTCTTTTACAAAACCTGTCTTCATGCTGGTCTATCATCCTGCACGTCCCCCAAACAGAATATAGTCTCATGTTTCTCTGTCTTGCCTTACTCTACAAGAATGCTTTTCCCCAACATGCCCAGGAGCCAGCATCTGTCAGCTGAAAATTCAGCTCAAGGGTCACACCCTCCAGGAGGTTTTTTATTTCTTCCCATCCCTCAAGCCTCAACCCCTACCCCCAACCCTGACTGACTCTTATCAAAGTCCTGGGGATATTTAGTGGCACTCTTTTGTTTATTTATCTGTCCCCTCCTACTAAATATACATTTCTTAAGGGCACATATTGTGTTATATTTGTCTTTGTATCTCTCCAGTGCCTCACAATAACTGCCATGTATTAATTACATGAAGAAAGGAATCCTCAGGTTTTGAATCAAGAGTACTAGAGCTTTCAGCACATTCTGGCATCCTTCTCTTGGCTGACCCCTGATATCCAGAGAGAGACAATCAAGATTCCCTTGATAAACTGTTAGTCAGCTGTGCCTCAGGAGCCATCAGGGTCTCTCTCCTGCCCCAATAAAGAGTTTTGGGGAATGTTGCCTTGGTTCACAGTCACTTACAAGAAGTGAAAGATTACATTTTGATATGGACATAAACCTGAGTATGTAAAATACGCTAATGACAAATTAGAATGATTTTTTTTTCCATGGATAGGAAGATTTAGAAAAAGAAAATAGAATCTAAGAATTTATATTTGGAAGTATGATCCAAATCTTGACAATGGATCAGTCACAATCCTTTTGAGCCATGTGGAAGGATCAGAAACAACACAGAGGGTGTTGAGGGGCTGCTGCACCCAGTACTCAGCCATCCTGCTGCAATGACTCTCACATTTAAGTCACTGGCATGTCCAAGTCCAGTAGCATTCCTCACTTGTCAAACCCTTATATCAACCCATGAAAGTGGAAATGTCACTTCTAGACTCTTCTGAAACTAGCCTCTGCCAAACTGGATGAGCCAGGGTAAAAGAAGATTTTATATCCCTATTTTTAATTTTGACCTATTGCCATCTGAAAACCCCAGCTGCCCTGAGAAGCATTTGGCCCTCTGCTGGGACACACCCTTCAGAGACCGATGCCCTCAAAGCCAAATGCAGAGATTTGGTCTGAGCCCAATGCTACAATGAGTGACCAGCATAAAAGAGAAAATTCACAAAGCAGCACTAAAATAGGAGAAATAATTAGTCAATGTGTCTAACACTAACCTAACTACTTCGAGTGGTAAAGGCAAGATAAACTCAGAATTGAGCTTCTTATCATGCATCTTCTCTCTTTTTGCTTTTGCTATTGACATAATATTCAGGTTAATCACTTCTCAACCCCCTAACAAGGTAAGGCAGCTCACACATGAAAATCTTATTTACTTCTAATGCCACCAAAAAGAATCCTATGTCCTAAAAAATTTTTTCAATCAAGAAAGCTGTGGCAGTCAGGCATGGCGGTGCATGCCTGTAGTCTCAGCTACTTTAGAGGCTGAGCCAGGAGGATCACTTGAGCTCAGGAGCTCGAGACCACCCTGGGCAACATGGAGAGAGCCTGTCTTTAAAACTCTGAGAGAGACGGAGAGACAGATACAGGGAGAGACAGAGACAGAGAGAGAGACAGACAGAGATAGACTCAGCTCTGTAATATATGCCAATTACAGGCAAAGTACTATTATTGCTCAAGGATTTATCTTGAGCTCCTTACCTGACATACAAAGGAAAGTACAAAGCAAGGGAAAAGTGACTCAGGTATTATTTTAGTATGAAAAGTTAATCTCAGAAAGACTTAAGAAATATCTTCAAATAATAAGCACATTTATCTTGAGGATTATAATGGAATTTTCTAAATTTTCTAAGTTGTTTCTACTTTGTGAAAAGTGAAATGATTCTCACTTGCCATGCAAAGAAAGGCAGATGCATCTATCAAAAGAAAAATTAAACAGGGAGTGATTCAACTGTAGAATAATTCTGACCTAACAGGTTTTTTTCCCTCTTGATGTAGAGGACAAAGTGCTTGCCACATGTGCTTTAGCATTTCAAAATTAAAATAAAAGCAAATGCAATTCGAAATTATCAAAAGTGATATATGGCATTTAAATCATATTTTAATTTTTTTCAAGAACTTTCACAAATATACCGATCCATATCAATAGATATGTTGCACATGTTATGGAAGAGAAACCTGATAAATAATACTTAAGGCTCACTATCTCTTCTACAATTAGTATCCAGGTTATGCCTGAACCCAAGCCAATCCTCTTGCCAGCATAACGTCCTGCCACAGGAAATAGACGGGACTAAAATAGATTAGAGCAGCGCATCTACTTTTCACTACCTCAATTTCCTGAAACCTCTTCACATTTCTAGGACATGTATGAGTAAGACGATACATTGGCAATTTTAAAAAAGAGAAGAAAGGAGAAGAAAGGGTAAGAAGAAGGCATCACATGCTCTAAGAAAAAGGACAAAGGATGTGATTTGATGATGAGTTAACACTGAGGTTGCTGCTGTCACATTCACATAGGAATCATGCCCTGTTGAAGCTCTGCACCTTATCTCTCACCACTGCCAGAATTCAGGAATGCCTGAGCTTCCCTGGAGTAAAGAAGGCAGATTGCCTACTCTGTATTTATTCTCCTTTCTTTCTTAGTGAAAACAAACAAACAAACCCCCAAACCAAAACACAAAAAATAAAAGCAAAACAAAACAGACAAACTTCTCTGGTAGTGTGCTTAGCACTATTTCCCAACTTTTTTTTGCACATAGAAGTGGCCAGTGGGGTATAAGGAGATGTGGTTTGGTGGAACTTCTGGGAAGGCCTTGTTGTGCTGACTTTCTTGCTGCCTGTGGCTTGAAAGTAAATTTGGCAACCCAATCAACAGTCTTTGGAGGGAAAAGCCAAAGATTCACTGCAATTCCTGTTAAAATATCAACCTCATTTTCACAGAATTAGAAAAAGCAGTCCTAAAATTCACAGGGAACCAAAAAGGAGCCCAAATAGCTAAAGCAATCCTAAGCAAAAAGAACAAAGCTGGAGGCATCATATTACCTAACTTCAAATTATACTACAAGGCTATAGTAACCAAAACAGCATGGCACTGGTATAGAAATATATGCATAGATCAGTGGAACAGAACAGAAAACTCACAAAAAAAGCCACATTCCTCCAGCCAACTAATCTTTGACAAAGTTAACAAAAATAAACACAGAGAAAAGGACGTCCTATTCAATAAATGGTGCTAGGAAAATTTGATAGCCAGATGAAGGAGAATGAAACTGGACCCATAACTCTCACCATATACAAAAATTAACTCAAGATAAAGACTTAAATGTAATATCTGAAATTATATAAACTCTAGAAGAAACCACAAGAAAAACTCTTTTGGACATTGAACTAGGAAAAAAATTCACGACTGAGACCTCAAAATCAAATGCAGCAAGTCAAAAAACAGACAAATGAATCTTAACTAAAAAGCTTCTGCATAGCAAAAGAGACAATCAACAGAGTGAACAGATACCATATAGAATGGGAGAAAATATTCACAACTATGCATCTGACAAAGAACTAATACCCAGGATTTACAAGGAACTCAACTCAACAAGAAAAAATCCTCATTAAAAAGAAGGCAAAGGACACGAACAGACATTTTGTGAAAGAAGACCCACAAATGGCCAAGAAGCATATGAAAAAATGATCATCATCACTAATCATCAGAGAAATGCAAATCAAAACCACAATTAGATACCATCTCACACCAATCAGAATGACTACTATGAGAAGTCAAAAACAATAGATGCTGGCGAGGATGCAGAGAAAAGGAAATGCTTATACGCTGTTAGTAGGAATGTAAATTAATACAACCTTTAAGGACAATTGTAAGGAGATATCTCAAAGAACTAAAAATAGAACTACCTTTGATCCAGCAATCCTACGACTGGTTAGATACTGCTGGTTAGATATTTCCCAAAGGAAATAAATCATTATATCAAAAAAGATACTTGCACTCGTATGTTTATTGCAGCACCATTCACAATAGCAAAGTCCTGTAATCAACCTTCGTGTCCACCAATGGATGATTAAAGAATATGTGAATATGTGGGATATATACATTTTATTCTTTTTCATTTATTTATTTATTTTTTTGAGACCGAGTCTCACTCTGTCACCCAGGCTGGAGTGCAGTGGTGCGATCTTGGCTCACTGCAACCTCTGCCTCCCAGGTTCCAGTGACTCTCCTGCCTCAGCCTCCTGAGTAGCTGGGATTATAGGCATGTGCCACCACGCCCAGGTAATTTTTGTATTTTTAGTAGAGAAGGGGTTTCACCATGTTGGCCAGGATGGTCTCCATCTCCTGACCTCGTGATCCACCCACTTCAGTCTTCCAAAGTGGTGGGATTACAGGCGTGAGCCACTGCACCCGACCTATTTTATTCATTTTTATAGCTGAGTAGTATCCCATGGTGCATGTGTGTGTGTATACAGATATATATACATACATATAGTAGTATTCCATGGTATGCAGATATTGCATACCGTGTGTGTATGTGTGTATATATATGTATATACTATATGTTTATAGCTGAGTGGACTATTACTCAGTTATAAAGTCTTGTTTGACAAATATAAAGCTGGAAATATATATATTATATATAATTATAATATATATAATTTATGTGGGTGTATACATATATACACACACACATAAATACACACACACACCCCATGGAATACTACTCAGCTATGAAAAAAAATAAAATTATGTATTTTGCAGCAACACAGATGAAACTGGAGGCCATTATCTTAAGTAAAATAACTCAGAAAGTCAAATACCGCATGTTCTTGCCTGAATGCGAGAGCTAAATGTGTGCACATGGACCTAGAGAGCGGAATAATAGACATTGGAGACTTGGAAAGGTGGGAGGGTAGGAGTGGGGTGAGGGACAAGGAATTCTCTAATGGGTACAATGTACACATTTTGGGTGGTGGTTACACTAAAAGCCCTGTCTTCAGCACTAGGCGACATATCCATATAACACAACTGCATTTGTACCCCCAAACTGGTTTTTTAAAAAGTCACAGGGAACTTCCCTCGACACCCTATATCAACATCAACAACTGCCCTGTCTACCTCCTAACTGTTCGTGCCATGAGAAAATGGAGGCTCATCAATTTAAACCATAGTAGCTAGGACTTTTTTTTTTTTTCTAGCAGATAAAGCCAATACCTAAAATTATATGACTGGCTTTGCTTAAGATTAAAGTCTAGAAAAAGTTCCTGACCAGTACCACTGCCCTGAAGACAGGGATTGTTGGACATGTGCCAGAGATGGCATTACCCAGGCTCTTATGGAGGCAATTGTGTATGGAAATGAGAACCAATGTCCCATTAGAAAAGCCTGTGTTTAATTGACTATAAAAATATGCCTAAGGCTAATGGAATGTTATAAAGAATTATTTAAAGGACTGCTTTTCTTTTCAAATATTTGTAAAGGATGTTTTGCAGATAGGGAACTATGAATACTAAGTCTTGTTTGACAAATATAAAGGAGAAATCAACTAGGAATATACCAACTATTGCCCTGTTTAAGAGTTATTTGTGGGCCTAGCACAGTAGCTCATGCCTGTAATCCCAGCATTTTGGGAGGCCAAGGAGGGCGGATCACCTGAGGTCAGGCGTTCAAGACCAGCTGGCCAACATGGAGAAACCCCATCTCTACTAAAAATACAAAAATTAGCTGGGTATGGTGGTACATGCCTGTAGTCTCATCTATTTGGGAGGCTGAGGCAGGAGAATCGCTGCAACCTGGGAGGTGGAGGTTGCAGTGAGCCGAGATTGTGCCACTGCACTCCACCCTGGGTGACAAAAAAAAAAAAAAAAATTATTTGTCAGTAGAAAGAGAGATTGGAGTCATTTGCTGCACTTATTGCTTTATGACTTTGGTCAATTTTACACTGCTTTTTGTGCCAAAATTATTATTCTCATCCAAGGAAAAAATAGTTCACTTACTAATTATTTACTTGTTATCTATGAAGGACTCCAGGTTATTTATACATAAGAAAAGTATGTATAAATAAGAAAAGGGGCTGGGCAAGGTGGCTCACCCCTGTAATCCCAGCACTTTGGGAGGCAAAGGTGGGAGGATCACTTGAGGTCGCGAGTTCGAGACTATCCTGGCCAACACGGTGAAACCCCCTCTCTACTAAAAATACAAAAATTAGCTGGGCCTGGTGGCACACGCCTGTAATCCCAGCTACTTGGGATGCTGAGGCAGGAGAATCGCTTGAACCCAGGAGGCAGAGGTTGCAGTGAGCCAAGATCGTGCCACTGCACTCCAGCCTGGGTGACAGAGTGAGACTCCGTCTCAAAAAAAAAAAAAAAAAAAAAAGAAAGAAAAAGAAAAAGAAAAGTAGCCCACAAGCACAGAGGTAAAAATGAAATGAAATAAAATGTACAACCATTAAATTCCTTACAAATTTTTCTCCTTAAAATTATGCTAAAATACACATAACAAAATTTCCCATTTAAAGCATTTTCCAGTGTACAGGTCAGTAGTATTAACTACTGTGTATTCACATTGTTCTCCAACCATCACTATTATCCATCTCCAGAACCTTTTAGTCTTCCTAATTGAGACTCTATCCATTAAACATTAACCCCCCCTTCCCTTCTCTCTCTACCCTTGACATCCACCATCCTCTGTCTGTCTCTATAAATTTGACTACTCTATATACTTCATATAAGTAGAATCATAATTTGTCCTTTTGTGACTGGCTTACTTAGCACAATGTCTTCAAGATTCCTCCATGTATTATAGTAGTAGATGTCAGAATTTCCTTCCTTTTAAAGACTAAATAATATTCCCTTGTGTGTATATGCACAGTGAGTATATGCATTCATCCATCGATGAATATTTGCGTTGTTTCTACCTTTTGGCTATCATGAATAATGCTGCTGTATCTTTTTTTAAGTTAAAGTTTTATCAAGTCACGTTGTGGTTTTGTAATAGAAAGAATGTTTGTCAGGGTCAGAAATTATGGAGGGGAAAGCTACATTTAGATTAAAAGCAAGTTTGGGAGTTTGATTTTGAATTTTAGATTTCACTGGGTATAATTCTGGAGAGGATGGGGCAGAAAATGATTGAAAGTTTCCAGGAAGAAATATCTGTCGAAGATAACACACTCTCTAAATGGAGACAGTACCTAAAACTTGATCTCTTAGGGTATCTAAAGTAATCTAGAACAACCCCAGTTCATTCATCTGTATATACAATAAAGTGATCTAAACATTAGGTTTAGAGGAGAGCACTGCAGCTGCCCCAACATGGATTAGTAAATCAAAGATGTAAAAAGCATAAGGGAGGCCAGGTGCCGTGTGTCACGCGTATAATCCCAGCACTTTGGGAGGCCGGGGTGGGTGGATCACAAGGTCAAGAGATTGAGACCATCCTGGCTGTGGTGAAACCCGGTCTCTATCAAAAATACAAAAAATTCGCCAGGTGTGGTGGCGGGTGCTTGTAGTCCCAGCTACTCGGGAGGCTGAGGCAGGAGAATGGCGTGAACCCGGGAGGCGGAGCTTGCAGAGAGCCGAGATCACGCCACTGCACTCCAGCCTGGGAGACAGAGCGAGTCTCTGTCTCCAAAAAAAAACAAAAAACAAAAAAAAGCATAAGGAGCATAAGGGATACTCAAGGGTCCTCCAACCAATAGTGTTTAGCGAAATAACTGAACAACACTGAAATGGTGGTTTGCATCATTTCAGTGTTCTCTGATCATAGCCACCTGCTCAACAATAGGAAGCTTATTAAACCAACAGCACTCTATTAACCTGTCTTTAAGGAAGTTCTTCTTTATGATTTGTCCCTCAAGTTAGATTACTAAAATAATAATATAGCTATATAACCACTCAGTTTCTCTTTTCTCAGAAATCTAAGTTGTCTACTGATCAAAAAGGCCCTAACAATAAAGATCATCCTTAGCAATAATAAAAACACACATGTAAAACCTCTCAACCTATTTTACTAAATGCAGATAAACAACTCGAAGGCAACTAGATGGCCAGAAAAATGTAACACATATTTCATAATTCTGACAAATCAGAACTTCCTTACTCCCTCAGGCTGTGCTTATGTTTTTCATCTGGCTAAACAGTGTTCCAGCTCTCCTTCCTCCAGGAGGTCCTGGATTGCCAAAGACTATCAACTGACAAGTAAATATTTCCTGGGCATCTACCATATTAGCAGACTAAATCACTGAAGGCACAGATGTCCCAAGGTGCTTCTATTTCTGTGATTTTTTTAGTGGTGCCTAAACTAGGAGGGTGCTCCTGGTGAA
The DNA here is from genome assembly GCF_006542625.1 of Nomascus leucogenys. Taxonomy (NCBI): domain Eukaryota; kingdom Metazoa; phylum Chordata; class Mammalia; order Primates; family Hylobatidae; genus Nomascus; species Nomascus leucogenys. The sequence goes on from NC_044398.1 coordinate 10,228,111, forward strand.
GCAGAATAGATGTGCAGATAGAGACTGACAGACCTTACCCATCAGTCTCCTTAGGCTGTGGAATTATAGGTACCTTTGCGGCTGCGTGAGGTGAGGCTCCTTGGTCCAAAAGCAGAAGGGCCACTTTCTGATTATCGTAATGTGCAGCTACATGCAGTGGGGTTAGCCCGCTCTGAAAACACGTGCAGAAATAACAACCAGTGTCAAAGGTGTCTTAATACCAGAGGCCTGGATTGAGGAAATGAAATTAGATTGGATACGACATAGGGCATATTTACATTCCGCTTTCCACAGTACTTGGGCCCCAGCATTTACCTTTTATTTCCCAAGTGTTCTTCATCCTAGTGGGACTTAAATATTTAGTTATAATTCGAGTGGCTATTAGTGAGTATTAGCAAGGGTGTGTTTTGTAATCGTGGAAGTGGCCTGCTTCAGGGGGGCTGGTGACCTCTTACCTTCCCAGCAGCATCTGGAGATGCACTTTTCTGTAGCAGGAGATTGGCGACTTCAAGCTTTCCATATTTTGCTGCCACGTGAAGAGGAGTAAATCCTTTCTGAAAAAAAAAGAAACATAAAAATAATGAACAATAGAAATGACATAAGGAAAACACACACAAAACCCAGACCAAACAACAAACAAACAAAAAGGTATGACATAAGGGCACTGCTTTCCAGAACTGATTAATTATTCTATTGATGATGAGCAGCGAGGTCTGCATTTAAAGTCCAAGACTCATAGATAAGAGTTCAAGAGCCTTCTTATCGAGAGGGTGTGAGCATAACATACGAGGATACCTAATCTTTCTCTCTTTTGCTGACTGAGCCATGACATGCTATTGGTTCTGGAAGTCTTCAGGTATCTCACCAGGATGAAGTTGGAGAGCTGGATCTGAGGCTCATTCTAGGGCTGTTTTAAGAGTTTCATACTGTGGGAAGAATACTTTACAGGGTCCCAGACTCAGTTTGGAGGGCTTGGGAAAATCCAGGGCAAGTCTGAACCTCTCACAATCTCACATCACCAGACCGGACACTTTCTCTTCTTCTTTCCCTGTTTCTCCATGTATACACAATCCTTATGTGTCCTCTAGCCTTCAGGAGGAGGAGTCAGAAATTCTCTCACCTTTGCCACCAGAGGTGAACGGAATAATGACATGGTTTTAGAATGACGACGCCTATTCTGTAGGTGAACTGAATAATGACACATGGACAAATATGCAACACTTGGAATATTAATAGCTGAGTGGCTGGCTCCCTCAGACTTCCAGCTCCTGCAAGAATCTGTGTATCAACCAGCCAATCAGCACACAGTTGTGGGGGTCCCAATCATGAGTCAGGGATTAGGGGGTCATCAGCACATTCGACCTCATGAGACTACAGCAAACTAAAAGGAATGTGCAGCTGGTATGGTGAAATGCCTGAATACTCAAGACCCTATCACCCATTATTCTGTTTCACATCAAATGAGCTTCCTGAACTTGCATCTCAACTCTACTGAAGAGCCCAAAGAATCACAAGAAATGAAATTTGAGATAGTCATTATTTATCCTGATAGTTTTCTATTTGTAATTGTCTTCTATATTGATTACACATTAGTCTTTCTTATCTGCATCCAAATAAAAGAGTGCAGTACCAGTTACTAGCTTCGGAAGATGCGCCACAAGCCAATTCATCTTGCTATCACACTTGCAAGGCTTATGTAGTATCACAAAAAAAATTTGAGCTCCAAATTTTGCATTCTGCACATGCAGAACAACTGTTTATGTTAGGGTATTACTCTAAGGCATCAGAGTTGAGATAAAGATAAATCAAACCATAAATCAGACAAGACAATAATGACACAAAAAAGAATGAGAACGAACAAAAACAACCCCAAGAAAAATTCACTGCCAGTTTTGCAAGTATTATAAAAGCATCTGCCAACTGTGCTGTGATAACGTGGTTTGTGTGCTTCACCTGAGCATTTTGCTAATCTGTAGCTCTGTTTTTAAACTACCATTTAAGGCCATCAAATAATTTACAAGAAATCTGACTCTGGATATCAGTAAGGTTTCATTGGAAGATAATGTACTAAGAAACTTAAGGCAACCCCCCCACCACAAAATACTACCAGTTACCCTCTCCCACCACAGAGCTTTGCTGGCCATATTAATGACTACCGTGGGATCACAAGAATAGATGCTGTTGTGCAGCTTCTGGACCTGTTACTATGCTGGGAAATGTAAGGAAGATGTATTTGGGGGGACAGAGCAGGATTCTGAGATTTGCTTTCATACCTTTGTTGTTATAGATAAAGATGCTCCATGATCCAAAAGGAACGCGGCCACATCCTCATGCCCCTCTCGGGCGGAAAGGTGAAGTGGTGTATACCCAGAAGTTGTGGCTGCATTTGGAGATGCCCCTTGCTGCAATAGCTGTTGTACTATGTCTGCTTTTCCCAGTCGGGCTGAAATGTGGAGTGGGGTTTGGTCATCCTAAACAGCAAGGTAGAAACGTAAGGCTGATGAGCTGAGGAAACAATAGTGCCTTTATGAAAAATTCAGGGAATATTAGCTGCTTGATGTAAGGGGTACAATCAACTTTTTGAGTCAATGCTAAAAAAATCTCATTTGTCTTTTTCTTCAATGTTCAGAAATGAGGAGATGGTAGCTCTAAGCTAATTAAATACCTTTGGAGAGTGACTCATTAATAAGAAAACTGTGAAATGCAGTTCTGTCTATAAATTACTCCCCACCAACACCTGCCACAGAGAATCAAATTTGAACTTTAATTGCTCCTTCTTTGGGAGATAAGAGAATGTATCCTAGTAAAACTCATATACCTAGGAGGGATATTAATACCTCCACACCAGTTATTATGCATTCACATGGAATGAATTATTTTGTTGGTTCTGCCTTCCCATAGACAAAAGCAGAGTGTGAGGAAGGCAGTGTAGGGTTGAGCAGTATACCTGTGCAAAGGCTCCCAGCTGAAGGGTCAGCAGGGGCTGATGCTGTCTGCTTGCCAGGCTGTGCATCCTGGCAAGGGCTGCATCTGTCTCAACTGGAGAGCCACCTCACTACAATTCACCCAAGGGCAGTACTCACCAAGTCCTGATCCCCTAGGGTCTTATCTGCAAGTGGGAGGGCAAATCATTTTAATTTGCTCAAAGATCCCTGTGGTAGTCCTCTAAATAGAAATTCTCTACTGAATTGTGATAAGGTTCAGGTAAATGGTTTAAGTAGGAAAGGTAGAGAAAAGAGGCTAGAATAGAGGACACCATTTTGGAAGAATAAGGAGGATGAGGGTCAATGTCAAAGTAAGAGGGGCTATCTAACCAGTGGGAAGCATAAGAGGAGTTAGGGAGATGCTGCGAGGGAGAAGAGGAATATTGAAAGCAGAAACAAATAGGTGCCAAGGAAAAATCTCACATACTGCTACTACTGCCACCCCTTAACTTGAAACTAGAGACTGCAGACTTGTGCAAATGTATATTTACATATTGTAGGTTGAAATTAAATGGTTTATGATTCTGGACCTGAACTGGCCATTCTGATAACCAGACCGAACTATCTATCCCAATAGCAGCAGATAAGTGGGTTTCTCCTGCAGGTGAAATATGAGGCCAATTCTGAAGTGGCCATACAGCTTGTGTAGAAAAAAAAAAAAACCCCATTTTCCTTTTGTGGCTGTTGACAGCTGACTTATAAGTCAACCAAAAAAGCTCAGTTATGCCTCTAGGTTGTGATTGTTCTAGAAGCTTTGTGCATAAGCCCTTCTCCACGGAGTGTGAAGAACTTTGGACCAAGTCTAGATTCAGTCCCCAATCTGTTAGGGACTAGCCGTGTGCTGACAGTTTCAGGCACAAGTTCTCATCTCTTCCTATTTCATTTTGTTAAATAATAGAATGAACGAATCTGGAGGGAAGGGATTTTTTACAATGTTACTAGGGTAGGGACTTTCATCATTGGAGGTTGTTGACTATTTTTAAAGTATTCTTGAAAGACGGCATGTATATACTTAAAAGTTTTATGAAAATCAAACAGTTTTTCCTCAATTTCAAACACTTTTCAAGTATTGTGCATACCTTAGCTTTAGCTTCTACCTGAGCTCCATCTTGTACCAGATACCGCACAACTTCAGCTTGGCCGGAGCGAGCTGCCATGTGCAGTGCTGTTTCTCCTCTCTGGGGAACATGAGCCAAAGTAAATTAGCTGCAGCTCTGAAGAAGAGTGGCGTATTTTATTTGGCATAAAGCTTATGATGGACTTTTTTCAAAAATAAAAAATAGTCCTAAGCACTTCCTTATTGAAAAGATAGGAAATCAAATGCATAAGAATTTCACAGGAACCTGGTCCATGAGGCAAAGACTTTGGCATAAGCCTAGGGAGTCTTGTCACCCACTGTGCCAGGGGTGCTGCTCAGTAACCTACAATGTGGCCTCCCTTGGGGCTGGAAAGGCGAGTGCTCATAGGAGCCAAGCAGTGGGGTGAGTGAGTACAGCTGGGCAGGTGTGGAGTGCTTGAGAGAGCCCACACCTGCACTGAAGCAGGCAGCCAACCCCCCACCCCCCACATCTGCAGCTCGCTGCTGTCACTGTGCAAGATGCCAGTCTTACCATGCCACACCATGCAACTTTTCAGAAGAAGTGGCAGTCTGGATTTTATACAAATTTTCTAATTCTTAAATATTGACCATAAATTCAGAATTAAAAACAAAACACTACATGGGCAACATAAACATAGCCAAGGGCTGGATTTGGCTTGTCAACAGCTGGTTTGCATTTCTTGTTTTATCTGAACAGATCAATATCTTAGTCTTTGGGCATTTTTCCCAGTGGGGCATTTTCTTTGCCCTGGACCACCCTCCCCCTACTTTTTCACCAAATAGATTCTAATTCAGATTACTTCTTTACTTGATTAAAAATGAAAATGACATTAGAAACAGATACACTGAAATGGACAAGTAACAAAAATGAAATATATTCTCTCACATAGGTGATGCTCACTTTTAAACTGCCTTTATAAATTGGTCTTTGCTTTATAGGCCACCTACTTCCATGGAAAGACACGTGAAGACAGATTCCACAGGAAACTGGTGGATTGTGTTTACTGGAAAGATGCTGAGGATGTCATTTAGTATATTACTCAGTGTTCCCTTTACGAATGAAAACATTCTGTGCAATTAGTACCAGGAAAGACTGTATTTCATCTGAGAAGCTGGTCTATTTCTATCTTTTGGTTGTACTGCTTGGGGCTGCTGGAAGATGCACTCTTGCTGGGGAGCCCCACTCTCAGGGTAAGCGTGCAGGGCCTCCTAGCTTGCCCCTTCTGTGCCAGGATGGTGCTTGTTTTATTGTTACTTCTTTAATGCTCATGAGTCCAATGAGTGTTATTATGCTTATGGTCTGTTGTGCTAATATTATGATGTCAAATTTGAAATTCTGTAAAACAATGTCAAATGCCACATGCAGATCATGGGTGGTAAGTTACCACTCTGATAGCTACTCTGAAGTGAGCCTCGTGGTTCCTACAGAGCAATGCTTAGTGTGGGAAAAGAATACCATCGAGTAATCTATGAACACAGAACTCCATGGGTTTGCTGTAACATGGTGAAGCACATTAAAGAGAGACTACCTTGAATGTAGTTGAAATCACTTCTTTTTTTTTTTGAGACGGAGTCTCACTCTGTTGCCCAGTCTAGAGTGCAGTGGCATGATCTTGGCTTACTGCAATCTTTGCCTCCCAAGTTCAAGTGATTCTCATGCCTCAGCCTCCTGAGTAGCTGGAATTACATGCATGCACCACCACGCCCAGCTAATTCTTTTTTGTATTTTTAGTAGAGACGGGTTTCACCATGTTGGCCAGGCTGGTCTTGAATTCCTGACCTTAAGTGATCCACCCATCTCGGCCTCCCAAAGTGCTGGGATTACAGGCGTGAGCCACCACGCCCTGCTAAAATCACTTCTTTGTATAAATAACGATAGTGTCTAAACGACCTCTCCAACATGTGGTACTTTTTAATGTTTTTGTTGTAGAAAAATACCCCCCATACTTTATTTTTTATTTATTTATTTTTTTTGAGATGGAGTTTCACTCTTATTGCCCAGGCTGGAGTGCAATGGCTCAATCTCAGCTCACTGCAACCTCCGCCTCCCAGGTTCAAGCAATTCTCCTGCCTCAGCCTCCCAAGTTGCTAGGATTACAGGCATGCACCACCACGCCTGGCTAATTTTGTATTTTTTAGTAGAGACGGGGGATTCTTCATGTTGGTCAGGCTGGTCTCAAACTCCCAACCTCATGTGACCGGCCTGCCTCAGCCTCCCAAAGTGCTGGGATTACAAGCGTGAGCCACCGTGCCCGGCCACACTTTATTTTTTAAAACATAATATCCAGTAGTAATGTACCTGTAAGGTCAATGAACATAGTTCATAAGTCCTAACAATTTGTGGCCAACTAGAGACTGAGTAGATCTTGCCTTTAAAGGAAACCAACATATTCTTGAATTTTCTTCTTTTAAGTAGTCATATTAATTACATATTAATTAATTATAATAACAATAAGGCCAGGCATGGTGGCTCATGCCTATAAGCCCAACAATTTAGGAGGCCAACGCAGGAGGATTGCTTGAAGCCAGGAGTTCAAGACCAGCCTGGGCAAAATAGTGAGGCCCCCCTCTCTACAAAACATTTAAAAATTAGCTAGGCATGATGGCACATTCCTGTAGTCCCAGTTAGTTGGGAGGCTGAGGTGGGAGGAGCACTTGAGTCCAGGATTCAAGGCTGCAGTGAGCTATGATTGCACCACTGTATTCCGGTCTGGGAGACAGAGCGATACTCCAACTCTTAAAAAAATAAAAAATAAAAAAGTAGATAAAAACCACCTTTGCCAGTTTATTAAATACTCACAATGGACCTTCTTTGTTCAAAGAATACTTACCACATTGGTGGTGTTTGGTGAGGCTCCATGATGCATTAGTTGTGATACAATATTTACATGCCCCATGAAGGCAGCAACATGGATTGGGGTAAGGCCCGACTAAGGGGAAAAGAAGAAAATGATGGTTTGTTGGCTTAGCATAAAAAAGGTTTGTCTGCGAGCCTGCCTGCCTCCCATCCATCCATCCATCCATCCATCCATCTAAATCAGTTTAATGATCAGATTAGAAGACATCAGGACATTCACCATTATGTTACAGATTCTATATGGTAAATATATAAACATATAATCTTCATTTTCCTAAAGCAAACTCTGTTACTATGAAACTTATGTCACACGTATTAGAAAAGAAAAAGAATTTATTTCATACTTTTAATGTAGATCTTTGAAAAAATTGATAAATAACTTGAAGGTTGTTTTTCCCCTTTACTAATAAACCTTCCTTATCCATATGTGTGTGTGTAGAAGGAGGACAGCTGTGATTTCATACATATTAGTAAAAAGTCAACTTTTATTTCAGATCCTATTCTGGGCTTTAAAGAGGATTCCCATTTATGTCCCATATAAAAGAGCAGGGTAGCTAACACAAAGCTGTTTCTTTAGTAAATGAACAAATCAGCATTAATAGTTTCGAACAGTTAATTTTTTAACTTTATGGGTATTGTAAGTTAAGGCAATATAAATAAAGCAAATATTACAATGGTCACTAGACTAGACTTGAATTGCTTCAGATCCTATGCACACATACATATACATAAATGTACATAGACCCCAGAATACTCTTCAGCATAAAGCAGAATTTATTGATTCCAGGATATTTTATATTGAATATGTCCATGATTGTGAGATTTAGAGTGAATAAGAAAGATAAAAATCTCAAGTCATTAATATTTTAAAGAGTATAATTTACTTGTGCTTTTTATATCAAATGATTCCATTTAAAATTTTTCAGAGTCTAATTTAGCTTACAACATGAACATCACAACTTGATAAAACATTTTTTTTAGTATGTCTAGAAAAAGCTAACCTGTTTTTTTAAAAAGGGACAGAAGGGGATAATTAATCTCAGCAGAAATTTGAGAAATGTCAAAAATATATGAAAGGAATTCTATACAATCAAAGTGAGGTAAAAGACAGAAAAGGAATAATTCCGGCTGTCCAGACTTCAAAAAGTGAGAAGAATGGAGGACAATTAGGAAAATGAGAATTTTGTTATAGTCTTGGCACCTTTTTCCATCAGCAGGGGGAGTAGTTAGAGCTCGTGCAAGGCAAAATCTTGGTCTGAACTGCCTTTTAAAGCTCTTAGGGAACCGAGAGCTGGATTGCTGGTTGACATCTCTGGACATTTACTCAAACATCAGCCAAGAATTTACTTTTATTTTAGAGCCTATTCTGATCTCTAAGAGGGTTCCTATGCACTGAAAGTAAACTTTCTATTTTATACTTACAAATAACCGGTTGCCTAATATGAAGCCATAAGCCTGACAATATGGCAAATCAGTATTCATATTGTCAACCATTTAATATTTTAAAAATTCTAAGTGTAAATCTAGGCAAATATTCCATTTGCAGGCAAGAAACTGAAGCCAAGCAACAATCACTAGACTAGACTTTAATGTTTATGTTTGCTTCAAATCCTATAGTTAAGCATCAGGCATTCAATAAAACTTTACTGAATGATCTGTGTATGGGCCAGACACTGTGGGTATATGAAGACCGGTCAGACTCAGCCCTGCCTCCAAGGAGCTTTCAGCCTCTGGGGGTCTTAGGGGTGTCACTGAGTCATAAATCAGAGAGCTGGATAAGGGCTTTGATGGAAATACGCACAGGATGAGGTGATGGTTCCTAGAAGGAACATGTAGTCCAGGCTGGGGAGTGAGGGGAGGTTTCCTGAAGAAGGTGGCCCAGATCTGGTTCTAAAGGATGTGCAGGATTTGCCTGGCCAAGGGGGTGTGACACACAGAGGCAGAGACATACAGAGGCAAACAAGAGAGTGTCTAGTCTATGGAAGTGCCAAGGGTTAGAATTAGAATTAACAGAGATCAGAGTGCTAGGAGGTAGTGAGGTGGAGGTTGGGGGTCTGGGACAAGTCTGAAAGGGTAGGTGTCAGGCTTGGTTTGCTTTGTAGAAGGCGCAGCCCTGATTCTGATGGATCATTTCTCTGAGTTCTGAGTTGGTTCCTATGAGAGAAACTTAGATCTAATACTTTACTAACCTCAGCAGCTGTTTCATTGATTTTGAGTTTTGAGACAGAGTAATCCTTACTTGACAAAAGCACCAAGGTCGTCTTGTGCAGGGTTTCTCAACCTCAGCACATCTGACATTTTGAATCAGATGATTTTTTGTTGCAGGAGACTGTCCTGTATACTGTAAACTGTTTAGTAGCACCCTTGGCCTTGACCTACTAGAGACCAGTAGTACTATCCAGTTGTGACAACTAAAAGTACCTCCAGACGTGACTAAATGCCCCTTGGGGGACAAAACTGCACCCATTAGAGAAGTACTATCGTATAGGATTTGATATAAATTATGCTTTCTGTGAAGGTGCCCTTCCCCTTAAGCATGTGTTTTAGGTTACCTTTCTTGACACGGTGATACATTTGCATCCAACTCACCCACCAACATGTTTGTCTGCTTCTCCCAGGGACTGGCAGCCCTTTTCCTAAAGAGTTCAGAATGCAGTCTATGGCCATGATATGCAAACAAACTAGCTGGTCCCTGGAGATGGCCCTGGGGCTCTGGCTGCTCAGGCTATACTCTCGGTATCTCAGGACTCCCAGAAATCTTAACTCTTCTCACCTCGGTTACAGCTTGGATGGATGCACCGTGTTTCAGAAGGAGTTCCATTACTTTAATTCGATTCTTCTTGCAGGCAATATGAAGAGGGGTAAAGCCATTCTGCAAGGGACAAATACATATACCTGCTTGACTACATTCCATCAAAATCCAGTTTCACTATGTGCAGTAAATAGTTTTGCTAAAATGATGTGTGGTAAATTGAAATGAACAGAAAGTACTAGGGTTAAGCAGCATGTAGATTCTATTCTGGAAGTAGTCTAGCTGCCCTGGGAACCCAAGGTACCCTGATAATTGTGAACAGGAAGTGAATTTTTGTTACAGTCTCCCGGTTAACTGAGGTAAAAATGATCATTCATTTCATTATTTTATTTTGGAATTCACTCTTCCAAATAATATGTCCCAGGCTGGGTGTGGTGGCTCACATGTGTAATCCCAGCACTTTGGGAGGCTGAGGTGGGTGGGTCACCTGAGGTCAGGAGTTCGAGACCAGCCTGGCCAACATGGTGAAACCCTATCTCTACTAAAAATACAAAAATTAGCCGGGCATAGTGGCGCACACCTGTAATCCCAGCTACTTAGGAGGCTGAGGCAGGAGAATTGCTTGAACCCAGGAGGCGGAGGTTGCAGTGAGCCGAGATTGTACCATTGCACTCCAGCCTGGGCAACAAGAGCAAAACTCTGTTTCAAAATAATAAATAATAATAATATGTCCCTCCTCTACCTCATTTCAAATACAGACTGAAAACGCCTGGCCCCAACATTTGTCCTCACAGCTCCACTTCACCAAGGTTTATTCTGTTCTCTTTGCTGTGTTTTAGGACAACTACAAGACCAGCTCTAAAATGTTTTGATTTCTTCTCTAGCTTTATGCTTCAAGTAGGTGTTTACTCCAAGGATGCAGAAATGTAAATAACCCATTATTTGAATCATTTGGTTTGCTATTTAATCTAATAAAAGAATCTGTTTTTTAATAAATTATGTCCCAAGTTGTCCTGCCTGCCGATTGAGACTGTGGCACGTATTTCAGCTGCCAGTGGAGAACTATAAAATACCAGAGTCCACTGTAAAATCTTAGGTCAAAGTCACTGCAGGTGCTTTCACCGAGGCTTCTCAGACCATTTGGCCACAGTCCATCCCAGGATGACTGGCTACAACCTCCATATGTTGTGAAATCTTCAGAGTCAGAGGAAAATGAGAGTGGGAGCCCACGCCCTGTTTTAGGACTTATTTTTTTTCTTGTATGGAAAAATGAGTCATGACTGCTAATTTCCTTTCCTCCCTTCTCAGAATTCAGACCCATTTGATAGACTGGGTGGGTCAACAGACAGATCTTGAAATGCCGCTTTGGTAAAAGGTTTTAGAATTATAGTGGCAAGGAGGTGTCTGGGGTCTGGAGAGTTTCTCTTTCGTCATTCTTTCCTGCCCACTCTGAATTTTAGAGCCCACAGAGTACAAGAGGTGGTATGGATCTATCCAGACAGGATGACCGCACTCTTTGGAAAGAGGCAAAAACCCTTCCTAAACGGGTCAGTTGGATGGTGACAACCTTTACCTCAAAATTGCTAGTAAACTCACATGTTTTCCCTAAAACTGGGTGACTTATTTTTTCCTAAACTTGGGTACTTATTCTGAAATAGACAGCTTACTAATTTGGGACTGTTTATTTTTGCAAAGACAACAAGCACCATCTTGCTGAGAAAACCAAAGTAAAGCATAGCTAAAGGTTAAAAGAACAAATTAAAGTGAAGCCTATAAACTGGACCAAAATTTTGAATGGCAAAAGGAAACAGAAGATTACAGGCAATATTTCATTACCCTACAAGGTTAAGATAATATAAAATTTTAGCTCACAAATTCCTAGACCACTTATGTTTAAAATAGAGTTTTTCGATAACTTTGCCTTGTTTTCAGATCTCAGAATAAACTTTTAATTCACAGAATTTTAAGTTTATCCACAATAAGATGATGTTGGCCACCTTAGTCTTTTTATAATTGTACAGTCTTTGGGTTCATAAGGGAATCACTTACGTGACCATAAAAACATTAACAGTTTGGCTCCATCAGCCTTTCTCATGTCAGAAACAGAAAATTTTGTAGACTTTCCTGAAGGATATTTGAAAAAATTGACAAGAAGTACACTTTAACTAGCACCTTCTATTTTAACCTCCTCAAAGCACTCCCTTCACATACAGAGGCAGCACGTTGTGAGCAAGACAACTGAGGCTGGACTCGCTGGCTGAGCCACTCACCAGGGCTTTGGCATTGGGGTTAGCTTTCTTATCCAAGAGAACCTTGGCAACTTTGTAATGGCCACAGTGGGCAGCCACGTGTAGGGCAGTCAGGTAGTCATTGGTGACATCATCCACGGGTACATTATGCTGGAGGAGAAGCTGGACGCAGTTTAAATGATCCCCTTGTGTGGCCATGTGCAATGGAGACAATCCATTCTGGAACACATAAAGAAATCAGAGTTCATTCTTTTACCTTTTAAACACAAATGTGCAGAACACAAAGTGCAAATATAAACAGATAAAACCTCCAGTTCTTCACATGAAAATGCCTTCTATTTGTAAAAGCTTTTGACAACTATTTTGAACTACAGCTATTTTTAAAACTGGTCCTCCCAACAGCTTATGTCAGTCAGTAACAAGTTGTCAAGGATAATGTATTTTCCTAATTTAATAGAAGTGAGAATTGCAGCATGGGTCATAACTTAGATGAATAGGAATTTTACTTTTCTTTTTGTTTTAAATAGAGATGGGGTTTCACTCTATTGCTCAGCTGGTCTCAAACTCCTGGCCTGAAGCGATCCTCCTGCCTCAGCTTCCCAAAGCACTGAGATTATAGGTATGAGCCACTGTAACTTGGCCGAATAGGAATTCTTAATATTTAAGACTAAAAGAAAAAATGAAGGTAAGAACAGTGGTATTCATTGGACTGGTATTAATTTTGTCCTTAGAGATTACTAATACCTGAAAGTCTAAATGTAATGCATTTCATCTCACATCAAAGAAAGGAAAACTTTTCCCTTTTCTATCAATCTGGTGCCCCCGTGTGTCTATGATGAGGAAAGGCAAGGCATTGACAAAGCCATTAACTAATGCTTGCCTTGTTAGTTTAAATCAATTGGGTTCAATAACACAGTTAATCATGTGCAGTAGGAACGAGTTGAAAATTCATTTAAAGAGCAGAGAGAATAAATAAATAGGGTCAAAGGTAAATAAAACCTAGAATGACACCGGCACTCAATGTTTCCTAATGAAGGCAAAACAAGCTATGAAGATGTCAGTCCTTTCTTTTAACTATGATGGCGAAGTGGGGGAGCCTGGGAAATTCCTAGAGAATTCAATTATCAAGAGAGGCTCTATCAATTATTGTAACATAATTTAACATATTTTGGGAAAAGTAATTTGACAGCAAATTCAGTTTCTAAAAAAATTGTCATCAACGAATTTTGACAATGACAGATCAAATATGCACCAAGGAACCAGAGGTTTCTGAATCCTCTGAGCCGAGTTATTTGCTCCGCATTTATCAATGGATGACATAAAGAAGGAGTTCAAGATAAGAAAAAGTAGTATAAGCTCCTTGTTAACCATTCTAATGGCATTATCCACTCTCTGACATATATTTCAACTATTTGTGTTCCGTGAAGGCAAGAGGTACATGGTTATTATTTTTTCATTGCCCAGAGAGAGCTTTGCATATACAGAAAGAGCTCAGCAAATATCTAGGTCAATTTAAAGATCTCGTACACTGTCAGTCCATCAGGATATTTCTGCCTAAAAAATTTCCCTCAAATATTTTAAACCATAGAAATTAAGGTGCAGGAAAAGGTAGGAACATTTCCCATTTGAGATACTGCTACCCACGAGCATATGGACTGCTTTATTCCTGCCAAAACATTCTTTTGCTTTATGTTTTGACACAGTCTTAGAGGAAAACATGAAGTAAACAAGCGAACAAACAAAAAAATCCCACAAAGTCTGAGAGAACAAATAATAGTGGAGAGTAGAAATGGGAGGCAGCGTCAATAAAAAAAAATTCTCTAGCAATGCAAAAACACAATGATTGTGTGGATGGGAAACTTAAAGATAATTGGAGAAGGACAAGAAAACGGTAAAGAAAAGATCATCTGCCCTATGGAAAGAGGCGGTATTACATATGGTGCCTGAAAATATGGATCCAATGTGATGGACTTTCTTCAGTAAGACGAAATTCTTGAAGAACTGGTCAGATGGCCTTAAGGCTAGGAATGTACTCATTTACTTGATAGTCATTCAACAAATATTTACTGAAGCCCTACTGTGTTCTGGGCATGAAAGTAGGTGCTTGTGGGTATTGCACTGAACAAGGAAAAGTTCTTGCTTTCATTCTATTGAGGAGAACCTGACAGCAAGCAAGTAAACAAGCATATAATTTCAAGATGGTGTTAAAAGCTCTAAAGAAAATAAAACACGGCCAGATGGCACTGGCAGGAGGTGGTGAAGATGGGAGGGGTAAATCATGAGAAAACGCCTGTCTATGAGGAAGACATTTGAGTTGAAGAATGTAGGGGGACCACAGAGATCTGGAACAAGCTGAGGGAACTCAAACCAAGCAAACAGGAAATGAGAACAAAGGTGTATTCTAGGAAGTAAAAGAAGGCTGGTTAGCTAGAAGATGGTGAGGAAGGAGCAAAACCAGAGGAGATGAGGAAGAGAGGTGGTCAGAATCTGTTAAGAAGTCTATCCTCAGTGCAGAGGGAGACTGCTGATCAAACACAGCAGGTGTAATAGATATATTTATCCTTCCTCTCCCAAACTCCACCATAAAGCAGTAATGGATTTAAAGAGTAAAATCTAGAAGGGCACACATGTGTGTGTCCTTTTCCATTCCCACATACACAATGGGGAAGAAATAAAAAACAGATGAGGGTTGTCTCCAAACTTCGGAATATGAAAAGAGGATTTGAGTGTGGTAATTCATCCAGCTGAAGAGAGAGGCTGAAACCTAAGGGTCTGAAGCAGTAGAATCAGTACTGTGTTGACAAATGTTTTAGCACCCAACTCCTGGAAAAAGAAAAGCCCCAGTGTGTAGCACTAGCCAATTTCCATGCTGTAAATCCCCCCACAATAATCAATTTCAAGCTGTCCATCTGATGTTACTGAATGGGGAATTGGAAAGAGATGTACACAACCAGCTCATGAGACGATACAATCAGGCTCCAGCACACTGCTAGGAATAAAAAGACAAACTGATTTGCCTCTCAAATCCCAAAAAGGCAGAGGCTGTGGAAGCCTAGTACCTCAGAAGATAAAGTGAGACTTGGGGCTGCAAGTAAGATCGGTTCAAAGACTGTGTATAGAGCCGTCAGGTCTCCAGGCCCTTCCCAGCTCAGCAAAGTCAGGTAACTGCCTCCTGCTAGCCTGAAGGACACCAGAATTAGTGTCTGGAGAAGGTGAACTAGAGAGATTCAGACTCAAGGGCCCAGGCAAAACAGAGGGCAGTGACGAGGATCTGGACCAAAAATAGGTGATCACAGAAAAAGGAAGGAGAATGGAGGCATTAAGGATGTGGTCTCTGGAGTTAGGCTGCTTGGGTTCAAATCCTTGTTCTGCCACTAACTGGGATATTTTGAGAAAGCTACTTTATCTCTTTGGGTTTCAGTTTCCTCATCTATGAAAAGGGAATAACAGTAATATCAGTATCTCATTTAATGAGGATTAAATGAGTTAATACGTGTAAAGAACATAGAGCCTGATAAGCAGTAATCACTATGTAAATATTAGTTATCATTATTATGATTAAAGTATCCATAAAGCACAAGACTGGCAGCCTCTTTCCCCTACTCAGAATGTATTCGCATATGTGTGCACTGCAAAGGTTGGTGGATTTGTCTCTCAAAAAACTGTACCGCCTAAGGTAAAGGGAGCCTAATTGTGACATTAAAGAGCCCCTCTTAACCACTGCCACCTGATCAGCACTGCCTACACTCTTTAGAGCTGCCACTCACATGTTTGTGCCTGACACAATTAGGTACAGCCATTGTGGGAAGCCTTCATTATAAAATATAGAGCCAAAACAATAAAAAAAAAAAAAGGAAAAAAAGGAAATCTGAGGAATTAGGGACATTTGGTAAACAGAAAAACTAAATTAAAAGAAAAGTTATCTCAAATGTTCTCAGAAAGGTAACAGAAAAAAATGTACCCATTAAACAAGAACAGGATACTTTAAGAAAAGAAGCTATCAGAGAACAAGAAGATGTTCTTGAAAATTAAAAGGTTGGAAGAAAAAAATCAAAATTTCTCAGAAAAAATCCAAAGCAATGAAATGAATAGGAGAAAAAAGATGAGCAACTCTCTGATTTTTAACATTGGTCCTTACTGCTTTGAGAAAATGAGAATCAATTTGAAAGAGAACAATGGGGGTTAATGGGAGGGTTTTTAAGCAGGAGGCTGACATGATTTGGATGACAGTTTATATGGCCACTCTGACTGCAAAGTGGGAACTGATTTGTAAAGGAGCAAAAAGGGAAACGGGGGACCAACAGGAAGCTACTACAGTGGTTCAGTGAGAGATGATAATGTGGCTTAGGGGACAGTATTGGAGGGGGAAAGAAAATAGATATGGGGTATGTAAAAGGCAAAGAAAATAGAATCGTCAAGATAAGAAACACTCAAAAGGCCAAGATGTCATCATATACAATGAAAACATCGTGGCTGTTTAATTCTGTTAGACAATACCCTCAACCGCTCACCAGTCTAAACCCTACATTTTACATGAGTGATGGAATTGTCCAGACCATCTCAACCCTGTCTAGTCTTCCTAATGTTGTTGAGGAAACACTGACCAGAGTGAAGACAGAAATAATATGTGCTTTTGTTGTTTGATAATGTTTACAGATTAAAGCTCTTGGTAAAGCTTAGTATCATTTCCAAAACAATCACTGGTTTAATTAATAAAAGTAGTAGTGACAATGAGGTGGTTTATATGTCTCAAAATTTATTTGCAAATATTCTCTTCTTCAAATTATGTCAAATGGTTTTACTATTTAAAAAAGTCTAAAAGAGAGTCAACCATTAATTTTTTTCAGGCAATCATCATGTGTTCCTTTCAGATATGTCAACATTCCCAAAAGCCCAATCAAGGTGCTGTCTTTCCAAAGTTTCCAGTCTTTATCAGCTAAGTGATATCCTTGACCTCCTTAATAGTCTGTGAACTCTCAAGAAGTAAGCTGAGGGGCTAAAGATAGCCGGCACCCAAACTTTAGAGAGTGTAGAACTTTTAGTCTTTCTTAACCTGACAAACAATTGTGTCTGAGCTATGAAAATTTCACAGAGTAAAATCAAGCAGTAAGCATTCCCAAAACAAAACAAAAACCACACACACACAAACAACTTTGTGGTATAGCACATTCTACATAAAATCTTAATAAGCCCAAACTTATTTCGAGGTTCTGTAAAGATCTGGGGAACATAACTACTCTGACTGCTACATTGAAAATGTCATTTTCTGTGTGATTCGAAAGGCTAGATCATATAACCATCAAAATAAATACAGTCCAATGTCCAGAAATCTGAAAAGAAATTACCTTGGTTTTAGAAAGAATGGGGGCAGCTCGATCAAGCAACATTTCTACCACCTGCTCATGGCCACTCCTTGCTCCACAGTGCAGTGGTGTCAGACCATCCTGTTGAACAAAGGAAACATCACCAATTAAATTTGACAATAAATTCTATGAGTGCAGTGTACTTCTTCAAGATCCAGCATGGCACCCAAGATGCTGTGGGCAAGTGGGCTTCAAACATTTGCTCATTTATTTCATAAAATACTTCCTTATTTTAGGTTGAAAATGACATTTTTTCATAAGTTTAAGTAGCTGCAAAGTATGTAATTTCCCACAAGTTTGAATATTGACGTTTAAATATATAACTTTTCCACTACTCTTTTGAATAGCCAATAAAATCTAAGTACTACAAGTAATTTGATGCTCACCATTAACAAAAACACATGAATAAACTCTTAAATAGAAATTTGTAATAGAAATTCTACATTGGTTCTTTTTCCTCTTGTTTCTATTTCCATTCCATTTCCCCTACATAATTTTATCTTAATGTAATTTTATGCTTGAAGGCTTTTTATTGATTACTACATATTTCTCTGCCATGAAATTATATAAGTTTAAATTTAAGAAAGGTTTAAATATTTCCTGACAACACATGCCTCTAAGTGTAAAAAATGAATCACCTGATTGGATTATTATAATTATTTGAATATAACCAATCAAAACAGCAAAAATATATAAAAAGTTTTGTGACCATTCCACAAAAACAAGGTATTAAAAATTTCTCTTTTAATAAAATATGCTTTTTTCATGATTAGTTGATGTATCTGCTCATGAAGATTAGTTATTGCAAGAATGAGACAGGGTTCAGCATCAATATTAGCCCTGATTTTTGCTTTTATAGATATTAGTGCTGAGAAACCTTGTTTGTGTAGACTGTTGTAGTAGGGTTATGAATTCTCTGAATTCCACATGAAAAATTACTTAATGATCTTTTTGTGTTTAAAATCTTTTTTAAAAAATTTCTTCTAAAAGAAAAAAATGGGATATGTGTACAGAATGTGTAAGTTTGTTACATAGGTACATGTGTGCTATGGTGGTTTGCTGTACCTATTGACCCATCCTCTAAGTTCCCTCTCCTCAACCCCCAGCTCCCAGCAGGCCCTGTTGTGTGTTGTTCCCCTCTCTATGTCCATGTGTTCTCATTGTTCAACTCCCACTTATGAGTGAGAACATGAGGTATTTGGTTTTCTGTTCCCGTGTTAGTTTGCTGAGGATGATGGCTTCCAGCTTCATCCATGTCCCTGCGAAGGACATGATCTCTTTCTTTTTTATGGCTGCATAGTATTCCATGATATAAATATATCACATTTTCTTTCTCCAGTCTATTGTTGATGGGCATTTGGGTTGGTTTCATGTCTTTGCTATTGTAAATAGTGCTGCAATAAACATACATGTGCATATGTCTTCATAGTAGAATGATTTATATTCCTTTGGGTATATACCCAATAATGGGATTGCTGGGTCAAATGGTATTTCTGGTTCTAGATTCTTGAGGAATTGCCATACTGTGTTCCACAATGATTGAACTAATTTACATTCCCACCAACAGTGTAAAAGTGTTCCTCTTTCTCCACAGCCTCCCTAGCATCTATTGTTTCCTGACATTTTAATAATTGCCATTCTGCCTGGTGTGAGATGGTATCTCATTGTGGTTTTGATTTGCATTTCTCTGGTGATCAGTGACGTTGAAAGTTTTTTCATATGCTTCTTGGCCGCATAAATGTCTTCTTTTGAGAAGTGTCTGTTCATATGCTTTGCCTGCTTTTTGATGGTTTTTTTTTCTTGTAAATTTGTTTAAGTTCTTTGTAGATTCTGGATATTAGCCCTTTGTCAAATGGGTAGATTGCAAAAATTTTCTCCCATCTCCTGTAGGTTGCCTGTTCACTCTAATGATAGTTTTTTTTTTTTTTTTTTTTTTTTTTTTTTTTTTTTTTTTTTTTTTTTTTGCTGTGCCGAAGCTCTTTAGTTTAATTAGATCTCATTTGTCAAATTTGGCTTTTGTTGCAATTGCGTCAGGTGTTTTTGTCATGAAATCCTTGCCCATGCCTATGTGCTGAATGCTATTGCCTAGGTTTTCTTCTAGGGTTTTTATGGTTTGGGGTTTTATGTTTAAATCTTTAATCCACCTTAAGCTAATTTTTGTATTAGATGTAAGGAAGGGGTCCAATTTCAGTTTTCTGCATATGGTTAGCTGGGTTTCCCAGCACCATTTACTGAATAGGATATACTTTCCCCATTGCTTGTTTTTGTCAGGTTTGTTGAAGATCAGATGGTTGCAGATTTCTGAGGTCTCTGTTCTGCTCCATTGGTCTATATGTCTGTTTTGGTACCAGTACTAGGCTGTTTTGGTTACTGTAGCCTTGTAGTGTAGTTTGAAGTGAGGTAGCATGACACCTCCAGCTTTGTTCTTTTTGCTTAGGATTGTCTTGGCTATATGGTGTCTTCTTTGATTCCATATGAAATTTAAAATACTTTTTTTCTAATTCTGTGAGGAATGTCAATGGTAGTTTGATGGGAATAGCATCGAATCAATAAATTACTTTGGGCAGTATGGCCATTTTCATGGTATTAATTCTTCCTGTCCATGAAGATGGAATGTTTCTTCACTTGTTTGCATCCTCTCTTATATCCTTGAGCAGTGGTTTGTAGTTCTCCTTGCAGAGGTCCTTCACATCCCTTGTTAGCTGTATACCTATGTATTTTATTCTCTTTGTAGTGATTGTGAACGGGAGTTCATTCATGATTTGGCACTTATCAGTTTAAGGAGTTTTTGGGCTGAGATGGTGGAGTTTTCTAAATATAAAATCATGTCGTCTGCAACAGAGATAATTTGACTTCTTCTCTTCTTATTTGAATATGCTATTTCTTTCTCTTGACTGATTGCTCTGGTCTGAACTTCCAATATTTTGTTGAATAGGAGTGGTGAGACAGGGCATCCTTGTTTGTACCAGTTTTCAAATGGAATGCTTCCAGCTTTTGCCCATTCAATATAATATTAGTTGTGGGTTTGTCATAAATAGCTCTTATTATTTTGAGATATGTTCCATCAATCCCTAGTTTGTTGAGAGTTTTTAACATGAAGGGATGTTGAATTTTATCAAAGGCCTTTTCTGCATCTATTGAGATAATTATGTGGTTTTTGTCTTTGGTTCTGTTTATGTGATGGATTACGTTTATTGATTTGCTTAAGTTGAACCAGCCTTGCATCCCAGGGATGAAGCCGATTTACTCGTGGTAGATAAGTTTTTTGATGTGCTGGATTCGGTTTGCCAGTATTTTATTGAGGATTTTCTCATCAATGTTCATCAGGGATATTGGCCTAAAGTTTTCTTTTTTTGTTGTGTCTCTTCTTGGTTTTGGTATCAGGATGATGCTGGCTTCATAAAATGAGTTAAGGAGGAGTCCCTCCTTTTTAATGGTTTGGAAGAGTTTCAGAAGGAATGGTACCAGCTCCTCTTTGTATTTCTGGTAGAATTCAGCTGTAAATCCATCTGGGTCCTGGGATTCTTTGGTTGGTAGGCTATTAATTACTGCCTCAATTTCAGAACTCGTTATTGGCCTATTCAGGGATTTGACATCTTCCTGGTTAATCTTGAGAGGGTATATGTGTCCAGGAATTTATCCATTTCTTCTAGATTTTCCAGTTAATTTCTATAAAGGTGTTTATAGTATTCGCTGATAGTAGTTTGTATTTCTGTGGGGTCAGTGGTGATATCCCCATTGTCATTTTTTATTGTCTATTTGATTCTTCTCTCTTTTCTTCTTTATTAGTTTAGCTAGTGGTCTAACTATATTGTTAATTTTTTCAAAAAAACAGTGCCTGGGTTCATTGATTCTTTGGAGAGTTTTTCATGTCTCTATCTCCTTTAATTCTTCTCTTAGTTATTTCTTGTCTTCTGCTAGCTTTTGGATTCATTTGTTCTTGCCTCTCTAGCTCTTTTATTAGGGTGTTGATCTGAGATCTTTCAAGCTTTCTGACATGGGCATTTAGTGCTATAAAATTCCCTCTTAGCACTGCTTTAGCTGCATCCTAGAGATTCCGGTACATTGTCTCTCTGTTCTCATTGGTTTAAAAGAACTTCTTGATTTCTGCCTTAATTTTGTAATGTTTACCCAGGAGTCATTCAGGAGCAGTTGTTCAATTTCCATATAATTGTGTAGTTTTTGTGAGTTTCTTAATCCTGAGTTCTAATTTGATTGCACTGTGGTCTGAGAGACTGTTTGTTATGATTTCAGTTCTTTTGCATTTGCCGAAGAGTGTTTTACTTCCAATCATATGATCAATTTTCATATAAGTGCCATGTGGCACTGAGAAGAATGTGTATTCTGTTGATTTGGGGTAGAAAGTTCTGTAGACATCTAGTAGGTCCACTTTATCCAGAGCTGAATTCAGATCCTGACTATCCTTCTTAATTTTCTGTCTCACAGATCTGTCTAATACTGAGAGTGGGGTGTTAAAGTCTCCCACTATTATTGTGTGGGAGTCTAAGTCTCTTTATAGGTCTCAAAGAACTTGTTTTATCAATCTGGGCCATCTTTTATTGGGTGCATATATATTTAGGATAGTTAGCTCTTCTTGTTGAATTGTTCCCTTTACCATTATATAATACTCTTCTTTTTCTTTTTGGACCTTTGTTGATTTAAAGTCTGTTTTGTCAGAGACTAGGATTGCAACCCCTGCTTTTTTTTTTTTTTGCTTTCCATTTGCTTGGTAAATTTTCCTCCATCCCTTTAGTTTGAGCCTATGTGTGTCTTCGCACGTGAGATGGGCCTCCTGAATATACCACACTGATAGGTCTTGACTCTTTACCCAATTTGCCAGTCTATGTCTTTTAATTGTGGCCTTTAGCCCATTTACATTTAAGGTTAGTGTTGTTGTATGTTAATTTGATCCTACCATCATGCTGCTATTTGGTTATTTTGCACATTAGTTGATTCTGTTTCTTCATAGTTTCATTGGTCTTTATATTTTGGTGTGTTTTTGCAGTGGCTGGTTCTGGCTTTTCCTCTCCATATTTAGTACTTCCTTCAGGAGCTGTTGTAAGGCAGGCCTGGTGGTAATGGAATCCCTCAGCATTTGCTTGTCTGTAAAGGATTTTATTTCTCCTTCACTTATGAAGCTTAGTTTAGCTGGATATGAAATTCTGGGTTGAAAATTCTTTTCCTTATGAATGTTGAATATTGGCCCCCAATCTCTTGGCTTGTAGAGTTTCTGCTGAGAGGTCTGCTGTTAGTCTGATGGGCTTCCCTTTGTAGGTGACCTGGCCCTTCTCTCTGGCTGCCCTTAACAGTTTTTCCTTCATTTAGACCTTGGAGAATCTGATTATTATGTGTTTCAGGGTTGATCTTCTCATGGAGTATCTTCATGGTGTTCTCTGTATTTCCTGAATTTGCATGTTGGCCTATTTTGCTAGATCGGGTAAGTTCTCCTGGATAATATCCTGAAGTGTGTTTTTCAGCTTGTTTCCATTCTCCCCGTCTCTTTTTCGTATTCCAGTAGTAGGTTCAGTCTTTTTATGAAGTCCTGTATTTCTTGGAGGCTTTGTTCATTCCTTTTCATTCTTATTTCTCTAGTCTTGTCTGCCTGCCTTATTTCAGCAAGGTGGTCTTCAAACTCTGATATCCTTTCTTCTGCTTGGTCGATTTAGCTATTGATACTTGTATATGCTTCATGAAGTTCTTGTGCTGTGTTTTTCAGCTCCATGAGGTCGTTTATATTCCTCTCGCAACTGGTTATTCTAGTTAGCAATTCCTCTAACCTTTTATCAAGGTTCTTAGCTTCTTTGCACTGGTTTAGAACATGCTCTTCTAGCTCAGTGTAGTTTTTTATTACCCATCTTCTGAAGCCTACTTCTGTCAATTTGTCCATCTGATCCTCCATACTTAATGATCTTTCCCCCAAAATTCTTCTCAATGATCCATCACAGGACAACTTTATTAGGTCTTTCATTTTTGTGGGCAGCAACGGGTTTATCGGATCATTAGAATCATGCAGTTCTCAGCAGAACACCAATATTTTGAATTTTTTTGCTTGCCCCCACCACCTCAGGGGTTTTTGCACCCTTGGGCAATGTGTGTGTGAGAGAGCTAGGCTTTTCTTAGTACTAGGGCAGAGGGAATATGTGTTAAAGGATAGGTGGGAAGGGAGACTCTGCAGGAAGTTGATGAAGCAGAGAGTTATTCATTTAAAACTAAGTGACTCCAATCCCGCTGGAGAAGTTTTCACAAGTGTTCTTGGTTTAAGAGTTCCCCAACTTGAAGATCCCTGAGACTGGTACTTAGTACCTACCCTAAGGATAATCACATTTAAAAATACAACAAAATTTGATTCAGTATATTCATATAACTTTCTGGATTGTGTGAGCAGATACTGAAAGTAAGCCTAATTATTCTAATGTATAAGCCACAAGATACAACCCTATTTCTAAGCTACTAGCCAAATCTCAATAGTATTAATGTTATTTAAAAATAAAATTTGAATTGCAAATAGTACATGGCCTAATTTGAACATTCTTTGGAGCACGTTTATATCTTCTGCCTTTTATGTTGATTTAAAACATTTGCTTTTATAAACCAAAGTAAAGCAGCCTTTCAAGTGAAAACAGCATTTTATTAATAAAATAAAATAAAATCTGGAAACATACAAAAAATAACGTCCAAATGTCTACTTCGTAATGTAAAACCTGAAGACACCTGATGGAGAAATAATATACAATAATCACATCCACCTTCCACCACCTACACAAAAAACATTTCATACAGACTGCAGTACAGTGATTGTTTTTTATGAACTAAAAGGTCAAAATTGTTTCATTTTCTCTTCTGCAGATTCTAAGAAGTAAAAAATGACAAAATACGCATAGACATGTTTGTAAACCAAAAATAAAAGTCTATGGCCCCAAACCATCTGAATGGACCCCTCCTCTCAGCCAAGGGCATTCCAAAATTAACCTGCAAAACTACTTCAGGTCATGATGGGTAAGGGAAGCCAGGCATGCCTCATTCTGCCTTCCTCCTTTTCGGAATTACTGATAGAACAGACTCATTAAGTCTGATAAGAAACATTTACAATCTATTCTCTCTGAAGCCTGGGAGGCTTCATCTTCATAATAAAACCTTGGTCCCCACAACCCCTTATCATAACCTAGATATTCCTTTGTATTGATAATAACTCTTTCAACCAGAGTAACTCTTTCAATCAGAAAATCTTTGAATCCATTGATGACTTGGAAGACCCTCTGCTTCCATTGTCCTGCATTTCCAGATGGAAGCAATGTACATCTTGCAAGTATTGATTGATGTCTCATGTCTCCCTAAAATGTATACAACCAAGCTGTACCCGAACCACCTTGGGCACAGGTTCTCAGGATCTCCTAAGGGCTACAACACGGGCCATTAGTCACTCGTATTTGGCTCAGAATAAATCTATTCAAATATCTTACCAGGGTCTGACTCTTTGCATCAATAATTTCAAATTATGGTCACACAGAAAAATAACTATTTTAGCTGCATTCATTCATCCTTGAAAATTATCTTCCACAAGGCAAAATGCTACATACTGAATGCAAAGTGTTTGGCTAAGAGCAAAATCTATCTCATCCATCAACTCCTTAATCCTTTGAGGTATACTGTTTCTTCTTACAGATACACATTTTTTGTTGATTTTGCCCTTTTTTTTTTTTTTGAGATGGAGTCTCGCTTTATCGCCCAGGGTGGAGTGCAATAGCGCGATCTCAGCTCACTCCAACTTCTGCCTTCTGGGTTCAAGCGATTCTCCTGCTTCAGCCTCTTGAGTAGCTGGGATTACAGGTGCCTGCCACCATGCTTGGCTAATTTTTGTATTTTTAGTAGAGACTGGGTTTCACCATGTTGTCCGGGCTGGTCTCGACCTCTTGACCTCAGGTGATCTGCCCACCTCAGTCTCCCAAAGTGCTGGGATTACAGGCGTGAGCCATCGTGCCTGGCCTGATTTTTGTCTTTTCAAAAAAAGTTTTAATTATAAAAAATTTCAAAGATATTGCAGATTAAAATAGACGGAATATTATAATGAACCTCTGGGTACCTAACTCAGCTTCAACAATTGTCACCCCATGGTCAGTCATGACTCGTCTGTATACTGACCAAAAGTCAAACCCTTTTCTTGTATTATTTTGAAGCAAATCCAAGACATCGTATTATTATATCCTCATGATTAGTCCTATAAGAGTATAATATTTATTTGATAAATAGAGACTCCAAGGTTCAAAGAAGTGAAATTACTCATCCAAGGTGGCACACACCAAATTTAGAATGAGGCTTGGACTATGAGTGCTGGCTCTACAAGACAATCAAGGCATGTCTTCAGAGGGGTTACTAAGGCAAAGTCCCTGTGCTCACACTTGCAGCCACTCTTAGCCTTCCCTTAGCTACATTCAGAAGCTGCTACCTCTGATCTCTGATGTTTGTTTACTAACAACATGTGGCGTCTAAAGACTCAGTAGGGAAAGGTGACATTTCACCAGCGGAAGAGCTGTGAAGTGTTATATTCTTTAGCCATTGTTCCTTTAATCACCTTGCTTCCATGACAAAGTCAGCTGTTACCCTAAGGTACAACTCATCAGTTCTAGCTGAACTGCAAAGAGCTACTTGAAACACAACTCTTTCAACTGTAGTTTTCCTTGTAGTATTGTGAACACTGACTTCAAGTGTCAGTCTCCTTTGGATCTTCTACAGATTCAGTCTGGCTCTTTTCAAAGGCATGTAGCTCTTCAAGTAGCCAAAATTGCTGCAGGAGGGATGCCTCATCAGGAAGCTGCACAAGATATCAATGATGCGACTGCCTGGCTGCACAGGCAGTGCTGGCCCAGCTGCTGGGACATTGACAGGTCAGTGGAAAATGAGTGCCTAGGGTGAACGTAAGATCTTTAATTAGCATCACAGTTCTTGCAGTCATGAAGACAGGCAAGACCAGCTGATCCACAGTGGGACTGAAAAGTACCTGCCATTTAATGATTCACACTTAATTCAGTTAAAAAAAAAAAGAGGAAGAAAACTAGCAGGCATTTGTTCTACTTCACGCCTACTTTTTGGTTAAAAAAATAAATTTTGAACTCATTTCTTTGGCTTTGAAGCTGGTATGGCCTATCACTCACTTTCCTGACACACGGTTCTGATTTAGGATGCCATTCTGTTCAAAATGATTTTCACTGTCATTCACAGTTACTCCTCAGTCAAGTCTAAATTCTTCAAGTTAGCATTCAAAGTCGTCTAAAATCAGTTCCTGCTATACTTGGTCCAACTTGGCCTTTCCTGATTCCCTTAACTTATACTGCAATTAACAAACTCTCTGCAGCTTCTGGTAAGAGTCCCTCCTTTTCTTGTTTTACTGTCTTGCCCACACCATTTCATGTACCTGAGAGTTCCCTTCCCACTTCCTACAGGATCCTTACTATCTTAGAGCAGAGCATTTCTTTGAAACCTTTTCACAAATTAAATGGAATCTTTCTACCTTCCAGACTCCTGTCTTATTTTCTATACCTCTTTTGGGGGACCTGTAACTTTTTACCTAGTATTTTCTTTACCTGTGGGCACACATGAATATTTCTAGTGACAGAGATGCTCTTCCTTGACTTAACTCTAGTCAAGCTTCTCTGAATTCTCTTCTCATCTAGACTTTTGGCCTTCCTTATGTTAGTGTCTGCTTAGTTCAGTTTTAGCAAGACTCCTACTGGATCAGTTTAATGAAAATCCCAACCCTTACTATTAGATCAAATTCCTTATCTCCCACCCTGCCTTTCTTATCAATCTGACCTGCCTTTGGCAATAATCTTGTCAAGTCAGTTTAGCCAGAATTGCCCCTACCCTTGACATTTCCTCTTAGTAATTTTCTATTTACTGACCTCACACCTTACTCCTTGGCTATAAATTCCCACCTTTCCTTGCTGTATTCAGAGTTGAGCTAGATCTCTTTACTACTATAAAATTCCTTTGTAGTAGCCCCCTTTGGATAAAGTCAGCTTTACTGTTTTCTTACAAGTGTCATGTATAATTTTGTAGTTTAACACTAGTTTATCTCTAAGGACAAGATTACCAGCTTAAGGGATGAATGAATCTCACAGAGGAGGTAACTTAGTACTATGTCCATGAAAGCTGCCTAATAAAAATTACTGAGTAAATGAATGAATGGAGTGAGTGAATGAATGTGTTTTCAGGCTAGTTAAAAAAATTATTTTCTAGTTAGTTGTTTAAAATTATTTTCCTTGTCATTCTTTTTGTTTAAGAGTAGACTCATTTTGTCTACTTCAGTAGCACTATTAAAATACCTTATTTTTCCAGAAAAGTAAAATTCTCAATAGAATAAGTGGCTTGTAAATTGGGATTTGATTTAAGGATGTGACTAAGTCTCTTAGCTTTCAGAATTTGCTCTAAATAAGATTTCCTTTTTCTACTCAGAATACTAATAAGTGTAATGAAAGAGTTATGGTTGATACTGTGCTTTGCAATGTAGCAGAGAACTGGCATATTCATTTCCCTAAAATTAGAGCCACGCTTTTTTTTTTTTGATGCAGAATAAGGATTCTTACTTGCTTCCAACCCCTAGAAATTTATAATTAATGAACAAAGTCACTCAGAATGAGCTGTAGACCAAAAAGCAGTTTTTCAACTGCATAGAATAGTGTTGATCTCCAGTTGAAAAATGCTAGACAAAGGCAATTTTGGGGCATTGAGGGAGGGGGTGCCTCAAGAAAGGCAACATATGCAGTTGGACAGGAGAGAAGGAGAGGGATGCTGAGTTGCCATAGTAACATTACGGAAGGGAAATGAAATTACATGGGGTTAGTAATATTTTCCAATTCCCTTGATTTTTAAAGGACTCACATAATGAACAAGTTTCCCTTGGGCAGAATTCTAAAGCAACACAAACTGGCTAGTCCAGATCTCGTATTTCATTTTAGTGACAGTAATCTTATTAGTGAGGAGGGGAACTGCACGTTACTCGCTGGACAGAATGCTCTCATGTTAGTCTAAGAGCAAATCCTTGTACACGTCAAGGTCAAAAGACTTTCCGACCCGACTTTTCTGAAAAGCATGAAGCAGGATATTAAGGCATCACACCTAGGACTATGAAACCAGAATGTGTCTTTAGCAGGTCAAATTTGCTCAGTGTCACTGAAGTGACACAAATTCGTGGTTTGGGAAATATTTTCAAGAAGAGACATATTTATTTTGATTTGTATCCTTTAGGATACTCTTTCTTTCTTTTCTTTTTCACCAGCAAAATAAATAAATAAATACAAACTCCTCACTCTAGAGAAAGAAAAGGAATTCAAGCAGAGAGAACTCTGCAGATAGATCATGGCTGTAGAATACGATATAATCTTTAATTAAAAGCTGAAAACAATGAAAACAATGTAGAGGGTCCTTCAAGAGAAGAGAACTATGATGATAGTGAAAGACAAACTAAAGGGCACCACTTACAGTCTAATAGCTAAGCTCTTTTCTTTTCCTTCTTTTTCTTTCTTTTTTTGAGACAAAGTCTTGCTGTCACCCAGGCTGGAGTGTAATGGCACAATCTCGCTCACTGCCACCTCTGCCTTCTGGGTTCAAGCAACTCTCGTGCATCAGCCTCCCAAGTAGCTAGGATTACAGGCATGCCCCACCACTTCCAGTTATTTTTACATTTTTTTGTAGAGATGGGGTTTCACCAAGTTGGCCAGGCTGGTCTCAAACTCCTGGCCTCAAGCAATCCTCTCACATCAGCCTCCAAAAGTGCTAGGATTACAGGCATAAGCCACCGCACCCAGCCAGCAAAGCTATTTCATATTGGCATTTTCACCAAAAATTTGGACTGTGTCCTCATTTTTTTTGTGTTAAGCAGTTACCGAGATAGCTTAAGAGGTGAAATAAAATTTTTTGAATGTCCTCTATGTTATAGGCTCATTATAATTGTGATCTTATTTAATCTTTACAGCAATTCTATGAGAAAAGCGTCAGTAGTTACATTTATAGATGAGAAAACTGCTCCAGGGGATTCATGTACTACTCAAGGTCACATGGCAAGTACATAGAGTAAATAGATGAAATTTACATTCAGGATTGCCTCCCTTTGAAGGACTGGGTTCCTTCTGCTATGCCAAGCAACCTCTTCAAAAAATATAAGCAGTCAATGTTCTATTTAAGATCAAGAGTTCATTTCTGCCTTTTATATATAGGAGGGAAAATATATTAATTAGCTTCCTTTTTCTACTGCCATACCACCTATATGTTTAAATGAAAATAAGGTAAAATCCTTTTGTGTCCTCTGTACTTGGAAAACTACAGCCTTCATTCTGAGTCTAGAACACACCTTATGTTATTTGTATTGTAGTTTTCCACTCTGTTCTTTGTGTTTATTGTCCCTCCTTGCTTGTCTCCTTTCGCGTTGGAATTATTTAGTATTCTAATCATTGAAACATCATATATATCATTGGCTATCTTCTGATTTTTTTAGTTAAATTTTTTTTGGGGGGATAGTTGTTTTATAAATTAAAATGTGTATCTTTAACTTACTAGTGTGAATATTATAATATTACAAATTGTAATTCCTATAATGTAATAAGATAACTGTATATTATATATAATATTATATATAATAGAGAGTGTATATAGTATATGTTATATATAATATAGAGGATATAGTATATATCTAAATAGTATTTATTGTAATATATAGTATATATTATATACTATACGTGGTAATATATAGTATTATATATGTAATACTATATATACTATGTATATATACCATATTATATAGTATATATAATATAGTAAATTATAGCATAATATAGTATAACATAATATATATAACATTATATAATATATAACATACTATAAAATATAGTATATATACTATGTATACAATCAAAATATATGCATAGTATATATAATATAGTATATATACTATATATAATCAAAAGCAAAAGTCAGTATATATTATATATAATATAGATAATATAGTATAATATAGCATAATAAATTATAGTATAACCTAATATACAATATTATATAGTATATATAATACATAGTATTCATTATATAAAAAAGTATATTATAAAGTAATATTAATATTACATATATACTGAATTAATATACCACTTTATGTATAATGAGAATTCTGCAATATTATAATTATATTTACACTATTAGTTTTATCTTTTGTACTATATCATATATTTTATTTCTACATACTATTATATATTATAGACCTCACAATAGATTGATATTTTTGCTTCCACAATTGACTTTTAAAGAACTTAAGAAGAATAATATTTTATTGTATCCACATATTTACTACTTCTAGCTCTTCTTTCCTTTATGTAGACCCAGTTTTCCTTTTGGTATTACTTCCCTTAGATGGAAGAAATTTCTTCAGTATTTTGGTTAGTATGGGCCTGATGGTAACAAAGTTATGTCAGCTTTTGCTTGTATGAAACAGTCTTTGTTTTCCTTTTATTACATAAATATAATTTTTAGTAGATATAAATACCTTTTTTACTAGATATTTATATCAATCCATATAAGTAGATTGCTAGATATTTTTCATTCAGCACTTTAAAGATGGCCCATCATTTTCTGACCTTCAGTGTTTCTGATGAGAAGTCAGATAAAATTCTTATAATTGTCTTTCCCATTCATGATATGTCATTTTCTCTGGCTACTTAAATTTTTTTCTTTTTGATTTTTTGATTTTTTGTGTGATATGACTCTGTGTGGTTTTCTTTGTATTTATCCTCTTTGGGGTATGCTAAGATTCCTTGATTTGAGTGCTGCAGTTTATGATCAAATTTGGAAGTAAATATAAACTTATTTTATGCCTCATTCTCTTTCTCCTTTGCCTGTTGGACTACATTGTATCGATTTAGCCGACTTGCTATTATTCCACAGGTTGCCGACATAGCAGTGTATTTGATTTTTAATCTTTTTTCTTTCTGTGCTTTAGTATGGATGATTTCTATGACTTGTGTTCAAGTCCTGCATTTTTTTCTTCCTTTGTATTCAATCTGTTATTTATCCCATGTAATGGTTTTTAAAATATTTCTGATACTGTGTTTTTCAATCTTAGGATTTCCATCTGGTTCTTTCCCCGCATTATACTTATTTCTCCTATAGCTTAATATATTTATCTTAGTTATTTTAAATTCAGCAAATTTCAACAGTGGAGTCATCTGTGGGTTTGTTTCTATTATCTAACTTTTCTTTTGACTGTAGGTCATATTTTCCAGTTGACTTTGTTTAGTAATTTTAAAATTACATACTGGGTATTATGTATGATATGCTATAAATAATTTGGAACTTATAGCAGCTTGGTTTTGTCCAGAGCTGATGATTTTTCTCAGCAGAAGGCTTAGTCCAATGCAAGCTATTCCAGCATAACTTAATGCCAGAACTCTCATACATTTGAATAAAAACAGGATACGTGACCTCTGCATATTACGCCATCATAGTTTGTATTTCTTTCTATCATGCACCACTTATGAAAATTTCTTCTATGAATACATGAGAGAATTCTTGACTTTCCAGTTGGTAGATATTGAATAGCCTACTATAAAATATGATTTCAGCCAGGCGCAGTGGCTCATGCCTGTAATCCCAGCACTTTGGGAGGCCGAGGTGGGCGGATCACGAGGTCAAGAGTTCGAGACCAGCCTGGCCAATATGGTGAAACCCCATCTCTACCAAAAATTAGCTAGGCGAGGTGGCGTGTGCCTGTAATCCCAGCTACTCAGGAGACTGAGGCACGAGACTCACTTGAACCCGGGAGGCAGAGGTTGCAGTGAGCTGAGATTGCGCCACTATAATCCAGCCTGGGCGACCGAGTGAGACTCTGTCTCAAAAAAAAAAAAAAAAAAAAAAGAAAATTTCAAACATACAAAGGTGCTTTTATATGCTTCTTATAAGATGTTACATGTTTGAAACAATTTAATATTCACAATTTACAAAACACTAATAACTTCTTTTATCTTTATCTTTCCTTTGAGGAAGGAGGGTAATTAAAGATGGTTATAGTTGACAGCTATAGGGTAATTTTGTGTCTAACTGATGTAGAGCTATTTAAAAAAAAAATTAGATGTGAGCATTACCAACATACACTAAGAAAAAGTAGGAGAAAAAGCAGACAACATTCTGACCATTAGCACTTGGAACCACATAGCAATTATCTAAAATAAAACTGTCCTGAGCCTATGTTGTTGACTCTTCAACAGAACCAGGCATATGACATTTATTAGGTTGGTGCAACAACAATTATGATTTTTGCCATAATACTTTTAGATCTCTAATTTGGCAAGGGAAATGAGGTTTACAACGTAGTGTAAAAACATTAGGAGAGGGAGAAAAATAAAACAAAAGATGCTCCCTCCATGTTCTCAGAATGCTTTGCAACTGTAAAAAACATTCTTTCCTTCAAAGATATTCTCTCGTGTTTTGAAAGCTAGTGGCATTTCATGATTACTGGTCCTTCTTTTAATCTAAATGAATATTTTCAATTAACTTGTAATGTTTTTGACATAAAATGAAAAAACTGATATATTTTTATATGACATGAAGAAACATTTTCAGGCTAGTTTCAACTAATATAGAAACCCAGGGTCTTCTTCACTATTTCTAATGTTCTTATCAACCTATCTATTTTAGAACTCAAGGAGGAAGTATTGTTTTAGAATTTCTTTTTCAGAGAGACTATTCTATGACTTTGAAATATTTAATATTTTATTCAAGGATTTATTTTTAACTTTGGACAATCACATCCCTGGAAATATAATCAAGAGCAAAGTCAGTATCAATAATTCTTTTTTCTTAGTATTTAACCTGAGAAACAGAACCAGTTACATTTCTGGGAAAGCATGGGCTGAAATTATAGTACATCCAAACGTCCCCAACAGCTTCCCAGGCAGTAAAAATTTAACAATTGACAGATTGGAAGTGCCTTGAAAACACTTCATCTACCTGAGCATAAATACTTCTTTATTCTTGTACATAAACTGGATGCCATTAACTTCAGTGGAAAAATTACATTACCATAGGACCAGTATAAAGTCAAGTAAATTAAGATGTTTTGACAAATGTAATATTAAGAAGTATATCTTATTTCAATATATTCAGCCAACACTTACTAGGCATTTAATATGTACCAGGAAGCGTGCTAAGTATGCTAAGTGTGACAGACACTAAGATGACCACGTGCATCTTAGAGTTAAGGTGTAGCTTTGCAAGTAATACAGTGGTAATGGGTTTCTCCGAGGATGCAGGCAGTGGCAACTTGCTAGAAAGGCTAGAAGTTGGGAGGGGCACAGTTACAGTAACATTCTGGCAATGAGAGTATTGTTATTACCAACACTACTGGGGATTTTGCGTCTTCTCTGAAGCACTAAATACAAGTATAGCTGCTTCTATTATTAGATGGAGAGGAGTCAGTGAAAAGAGATAGAGAACTCAAGTCTCAAAATGGTTCTGATTTAGGGTCTATATTGAGTCTCTGATTGGTCTGTGAATTGATGCAGAGCAAACTAAAAATGACGAGAGACCATCCATTGCAAAGTATCTTCCTTCAACATGTACCAAATAGTCACGCTAGCTTTAAAGAGGGAAGAATTCAGTGGAAAGAAATAGGGGCCATTCTTAGCAAAACATTTTAGTCTATAAAGAAACGAAGCCATTGTGATCTTGTTGAAAAAATGAACTACATAAATCATTTTAAAATTAGAAAGCTGCATATAGACCAGATTGACAAATATGCCTAGATAGGTGTTTATATCTCAGCACATGTCCCACCACTATGACAGAGATTCTCTATATACTCACTATCAACAGGAACATGAGTTAACAAGCCAGTTGATATTAATTAGCATTATGGAGCTGGGAAAATGGGAAAGACTTTCCTGAAATGAGGTAAATAGAAACATGAAGGGTCTGGGGGCCGGGTGCGGTGGCTCACACCTGTAATCCCAGCACTTTGAGAGGCTGAGGAGGGCAGATCACGAGGTCAGGAGATCAAGACCATCCTGGCTAACACGGGTTTTAGTGAAACCCCGTCTCTACTAAAAATACAAAAATTAGCCGGGCATGGTGGCGGGCACCTGTAGTCCCAGCTACTCGGGAGGCTGAGGCAGGAGAATGGCTTGAACCCAGGAGTTGGAGCTTGCAGTGAGCCGAGATCACGCCACTGCAATCCAGCCTGGGCGACCGACAGAGCGAGACTCAATCTTAAAAAAAAAAAAAGAAACCTGAAGGGTCCGTAATTCCTCATATCCTAGCTAAACACCTCCAAGAAGATTAATGTGCAATCATCCTAAATTTTACAATAACTAATTATTCTTAAAGTTACAATTTCCAGTGCCCTTCCAGCTGAGAGGGTGAGATCATCAGGAACAACTTTCTATCTGTACTGGCTGGAAAACTATGACTCAGGAGGGTGAACTTTTCTCAGGTCACAATTTCACTACTTGCTAGTCACACTTAAGATTACAGATCAGGCACTAGGGTGAAATTAAATTCACTCATCTGCCTTTCCAGCTGGTAATATCTTGCTCTGATTCTACCTAAATTACACTGAACACAATTCAAGTTTACATCCTTGAATGAAAGAGCTCTAAGAATCTTCTTTTAAACTGAATCCTCTATTCTGTGAGCACCCAGGCAGGGCACAGAGCAACAGGAACGAGGTCCCTTACAGTGCTGTCCTCTGAGGTGAAATCCGGTGATGCTTTCCTGCCTCTAAAACACAGGGGATAAGTGTGTAGCAGATCAGATTTATTGAATGCAAGCAAGGTTGCCATAATAGTAAGTACTTGGTGGGAGGCAGATGGGTAGATAACGGTATCTATTTTCTCAGGGGCTACGAGACTGGGTAGTTAGAACTTGTTTTTGTGACAAATTCTCCTTTCTATTTTTAGGCTTGCCCCCATGGCTTTCTGACATTCTAGCCCACTCCTTCCCTTTCACCCACACACCCAATCACTACTTCATCATTTCAGCAGGAGAGAAGGGACATTTTGATGAAGAGAACACAAAACAGTTTACATATTTCGGGTATATACTATAATTTCTCCCATTTAGTCTGCCAGAAATTCAGTCTGTGCCCAACTGACACCCTTCCCCAAACCCATTCCACTCAGGACAACTGCAGAAGAATGGCAGGCTTTTCCGTTCTCTGGTTCTCCATGTCTTTCCTTCACATAATACAGGAGGAATGTAAATCCAAGTCAAAACTGAATGGGAGGTACAAAGGAATCTGTATCTTTGTCGAAAATAAGACAGCCCTTCGGAACAGGGAGGCAAAGTGGCACAGAAACCAAGTTGCACACCAAACTTTGCCTATGTAGATTATTTCCTATCTTTGGTACTTTCATGCAGAGGAATTTGTATGTTTTTCTCCTGGCCCTCCCCTGTGACCCTCTATGCCCTCTAAAGATGGGGCCTGAACTTCCTATGTATCCTTTTCTCCTCCCATTGAACCAAATAGGACATGTAAGTGTTTGACAAATGATGAAAAATGACTGACAAATCATCTTGCTGTTCTGTTGATTTACCATATCAACAGACAGAGAAATAAGGTAATTTCCAATCCATATACCAACTGAAATCTGTATATCCAGGCACCTCTTCAAGCTTCTCTTTTCTGCGTGTCTTGGTAACCCTCGTTTCCCTTCGCAAAGATTCCTCCTCTTTACAAATGTTCCTTTTCCTCCATGTGATAATCAGGCAACAGATGCAATGCATCTCTACTTTTTATTCCTTACAACTCCTTAAATAGCCTGCGCTTAGCAGAAGACCCCTGCCATTTAAAGCAATGGTTCTAGCATTCTTTACATACTGATAATTGCTTCTTACTGGAATGATGCAAAATCACTTCAATAAGACCTATATTCAATTTACCTCTCCAGTAAGACAGTCATTTAGGGGTCGGCCTTCCTCTTTCTTCCCTTTTCCTATTTAGAAAGTTTGTTTCTTTTAAGGTACATACATGGTTTCCAGGTTCAGTGGTAATCAAGAAAAAGAAGTCTAGGTCTCCTGCCTATGGCTGGGCTGTCTTAGGGTCAAAGTACGGAATACAAACTAGACCTTTTGTTTCATAAGGGCAGGGGAAGTGTTGTGGTGTCTTGCTCTGTCACCTGCTATGTCTGGTCCACAGTAGACACTCAATGATCATTTATTGGCTGAGTAAATAAATGCAAGGAATAAAAAATGAAGTAGTAAATCAAAGCACTACAGAAATTAAGCTGAGGTTACCAGGCCAGTTTTAGGAACATGGAATCAGAATTTTTAGAGGAGGGAAGCACAGGATTGCAGGAGTTGCAGTTACAAGGAAACTACTTAAAACCCTGCGATAGATGGATGTTTGTGGTGAGACCACCTTTTGATTAGATTGCTTCTTGCACAAGAAATATTGAATAAGAAAACCCGTGGCTAGAACTTTAATACTAACTGGAGCTCTGAGATATGCTAGCAGTGGCTAGAATTTATTTCTGGCCTACTTCATGCCAGCACAGTTTACAAACATTATCTTGATCGTTGCAACAACCCTACAAGGTGGCCATTAATTTTCTTTATTTTCAGATAGAGAAAGTACAATCAGTAAAGTTAGATAGCCTACCTAAGTCAGCTAGCTAAGTTTAGAATGTGGATTCAAATCAGATTCTAAGTCTTGGTTTTTTCCCCTACCCACAATGCATCACACCAAAGAAGCAACATGCCATAAACACCTAGGTTAGACATATTTGTGGGTTTTTATAATTTTTTAATTAAAAAATGTTGTTTTATTTTGTTTTAGAGACAGGGTCTCACTCTGTTGCTGAGGTGTGATAAAAGCCTACTGTAGCCTTGAACTCCTGGGCTCAAGCGATCCTCCCGCCTTGGCCTCTGAAAATGCTGGGATTATAGTTGTAAGCCACTGGGCCCAGCCTTTAAAAATTTTTAATTGGGGTAAAATACATACAACATAAAATTTACCCTCACAGTCCATAAGCGGACACTTCAATAACGTTAACCACATTCACATTGTTGTGTAACAGATCTCTAGAACTTTTTCATCTTGCAAAACTAAAACTCTATACCCATCAAATAACTACTTCCTCTACCCCCTAGTCCCTGCCAACTACCATACTACTTTCTGTTTCCGTGATTTTCACTATTCTAGATGTCTCATATAAGCGGAATCATACAGTATTTGTCCTTTTGTGACTGGTATATTTCACCTCAGCATAATGTCCTCAAGGTTCATCAATGCTGTAGCATGCAACAAGATTTCCTTCTTTTTTAATGGCCGAATAATACTCCATTGCATTTTAAAATTTTAAAATTCATTCATCTGTCCATGAACATTTGGGCTGCTTTTACCTCTTGCCTATTGCTGCTATGAACATGGTTATGCAAATATTTTGAGATCCTGCTTTCAATTATTTTGGACATATACCCAGAAGTGAGATTGCTGGATCATATGTTAGCTCTATTTTTAATTTTTTTTGAGGAAGCTCCACACTGTTTGCCATAGCAGTCACATCATTTTACATTTCTACCAGCAGTGCACAAGGGTAGACAGATTTGTTTTTAAATAGAATAACTTGCAGTTTTAGTAACAAACTGACCGAATAGCTTAGCTTACAGTGTCTTGAAAATTAAATGCAACAAAAACTCTAGAACTTTTAAAGCCAGGTACCATTTAACTGTGAATTGAGTATTGATAAATATAGATGGATGGCCATACCATTTTAAAAAGAATAAAAGTAGCAGTCATTTTTCAAGAGACTATAACAAATAGAACAGAAAATGAAGCTCATGTTGTATCAGCACAAAGGTATTAGGAAAAGTATTCCCACTTCCTGAATATAAGTAGAAGCAGGTGCATAAGTTGCACACTTACCCTGGTTTTGGCATCAATTTTAGCTCCTCGATCGAGCAATAGTTTTACCATATTTGCATTTCCTCTTTTTGATGCAACATGTAAAGGAGTGATGTCATTCTGGAAAGAAGAGGAAAAAGTACAGATTTGATATTTTTGGTTTCAACAAAACGTTCCTTTCTAAACTTCCCCCAACATATCCCCATTTCCCCCTCTTCTTTTCTAAACATCCTTTATGAACAGTGTGCTTCCTAATACTTCTGACAGGAATTTTCTTCAGAAGGAGACTTTAAAAAGGAATGAATTGTAAGGGAATCTGTGAGGCAGGGTCCAAGTTAATTTATTTCAATCACTTGAGCTGACTGATGGATGAGGTGATAATTTGTTTTTTTGCTAAAAAATCCTGCATTTTTAAGTCAGTGTATTTTTCTATAAATTTGAGTGATACATACTGGCTAGTGAGTGGTTGACTAACAAGTAGCTGATTAAGTCAGTACAGACTGAGTTTAAAGGAGTGTCATGTGACTTGGAGCCTTTCCCAGGTTCCGTTGGGAGCATCAGCTTGTCAAGGAGAGACAATAGGAACTCAAACTGGAAAATCTGTTACTTCTATACATAGTCACATAACTTCCCATGCCCGTGGTGCTTAAATGTGTTTACAGGCATTTGTTAGCAGTCTCATGAAAACTGTAATTCTTATTTGACAAATATTTGAAGAATAACCAGATTGTTAGGATTATCTGAAATTCTAATTGTGTTCTCCTTGATTTCAGTAGTAGGCTACCGTAGTTATTCTCCTCTCCAAGCATCTTACAGGCGCTATGATTGTTTCCAGACTGTCAAGGAAATGTATGCATACATTGAAAACAATTCCCTAATTTCTTGTTTTGTTTTTGTTTTTTTTTTTCTTTTTAAGTGACAGAGTCTCGCTATGTTCCTTAGGCTGGTCTCAAATTCCTGAGCTCCAACGATCCTTTCGCCTCAGCCTCCCAAGTAGCTGGAACTACAGGTGTGCACCACCATGCCTGGCTTCTTATTCTTGTGTAGCAGCAATATGAGTTTAAATCCTGTTGTTCACAAAGAATCAATTACATCACAAATAAACTAGGCTCACAGGGATTATGTATTTATAATTTGATAACTGAAACAATATAGTAGCTATCAAGTATTGATCACTTCCTGCATGTGAGGGACTATGCTAAACTCTTTACTATCTCATTTAATTCTCACAATCCTCATATCATCATACATAATCTGAATTACAATCCCCATTTTACACATGCAGAAACAGTTGGCAGAACCAGGATTCAACTCTTCAACACTTAAACTCTCGAATGCATGATCTTAAAAAACACAATAATGAAAAGTTTCAACATACACAAAGTTTGGGCAAAAAAACATAATGAACTTCAAGTGCTCCTTACCCTGGTTCAGTAAACATCAACCTTTTGCCAATATTATTTCTTTTATGCTCCCTACTGTTTTTTTTTTTTTTTCCTTCTGAAGGAGTTTAAGAAGAGGAGAAAGAGAATTCTTGGCATCATGTTATTTTACCCATAAATACTGCAATTTAATTATCTCTAACAGATGAAGACATCTCAAAAAATCACGATACCATTATCATAACGAAGAAAGTAAAAATAATTCCTTTATAGCACCCAAGACCCCCTCCATGTTCAAATTCTCCCATTATCTCCAACTATCTCCATTAGTCTGCTCAAGTTGGAAGGTCGACATATTGCACTAGGTTGAGTCCTTTAAGTCTTTCTTAATCTCCACAGCTCCTCTATCCCACCTTTCTCCCCGCTGCGTTCATTTATTTATTGAAGAAACTGGGTAATTTATTGTGTAGACTCTTCCATACCTGGCTTTGACTGACTGAGTCCTCATGGGGAGTTGTTTAACATGTCCTTTTCTCCTTGTATTTTATGTAAACTTTTCTAGTTAAACGCTTTTAATGGTTGTAGGGTTAGGGTTAGGTTTACAACCTTTCCACAGATGGAAAGGTTGCACATTCTCTTTGCTCACTATTCTTAGATGCTAAAATATAAATCTTAAATGAAAGAAGAAAGAGACCTGAGGAAAACAAATTTCTCTTAGTAATGCTGGTGGAAAGTAAACAGACTAATATTGCTGTTACCCAGGGTACAGGCAAACTTTTTCCGCAAAGGGCCACATGGCAAATATATTCTGCTTTGCAGGCCATACAGTCTCTTGCATCTACTGAACTCTGCCATTGTAGCACAAAGGCAGCCACAGGCACATGCAATATGTAAAGAAATGGGAGCGGTTGTGTTTCTAAAACTTTATTTATAAAAACAGGCAGTGCGCTGGATTTGGCCTGTGGGCAGTGGTTTGCTGACCCCTGCTCTAGGCCTACCAGCTTGCGGCTGCACAGCTTTCAACTGTGTATAACAGGTTACAAAAGAGAAGTGAAACTATAGGCTGTGGCATTGTGCACGCTGTGGTCTTTTTTGGTGTGGAGGACTATTTGGTTTGAGTGAAAGCTGGCAGAAGGAAATAAATTTCATGATGACTTTTAGATCTGCTTGCTTATGTCTGTTTTCTGAGTACAAGTGTGTGTTGCTCTAGTGACCCAAGCGGCACAGTGCATGAATTCTAGAGCTGAGACAGCAGATGGAGAGTCAGGTTGGGAATAAGGGAAACGTCGACCAATAGGAGAGCTCACTGAGCCCCAAGTGGGACGTGACACGAAGACCTCATCACTTCCCAGTGTGAGTAAGGGCTGGCATGCCATTTCCCTTTAAAATTATGCCCTCACTGGTTGAGAAAGACTTAATTAACCTTTATCACAAACAGGCTAAGTTTAGTAAGAGGAAGAAGTCTGTTTCTAATTTCACTCTCTTCCATATTCACGCACTCTCTCATACTGTGGATGTGTAGATGACAAAAAGGTGCCTTGAGTTTCTAATTCTCACATTTTCTCCACCTCTCCGGCCCTTCCTAGAGAAATACTTTATATTCTACAGCACTTAAACAGTGTTGTTAAGGGCCTGCACTTCTGTAATTTCATTTTACCCTCACAACAATCCATTGAAATAGGATAAATATCATTAAGCCCATTGGATAAAGAAAGTGAGGCACAGAACTGGTAATTTGCAGATTAAGAAACAGCTAATTAGAGGCAGAATCAGGATCAGAATTCGGGCTTCCAGACCCTCAGGCTGTGGTATTTTCAGGCAGGATTCAGAAGACCTTTGTTTAAAAACCCTAGCTTCTCATCTCTGTCAAATGCAGCTTCCATTAAAATGCAAACACTTTTTATTCCTGAGTCACATCGTGGATGCCCCTGTGAAGTAGAAACAAATCAAAATGAAAGCAGTACCTCAGGGCCACTCAATGGACTACTCATATTTTGATTCCTCAGCTAACCAATAAAAATGTATTGTGCCCTACTATGAGTAACACTGTGAGCCGCACTTCCACTGTCTAAGCAAGCAACAGAATTAAGAAATCCCAACATATCAAAGAAACTCAGTGATGTTAGAGCTAGAAAGCCTGCCTAAGAGAACCCTCATTTACTGCTGGTGAAATGTAAATTTGTACATGCTTGCTAGAATGCAATTTGGCAGTTTGTACAAAGAGCCTTCAAATCCGTAACCATACACACAGGGCAGAGTTTGGCTGCTGTGGTGGAAAGGGCAGGAATGTGGAGAAAGACCCAGCCTTGAACCCAGACACACACCCTAAAGACTGAGTCTGAGCCTACATGAAAGACCCCCGACCCCTAGCACCAGCCTAGCACGGAGTAACAAGCAAGGTTAGTCAACTGCTGAGGTAAGGCAAGGGTGTGGGGAGACCTCCTCTGTGCTGCAGGTGTGCAGAGAAAGCTCAGGGTGGAGCCCTAACACTAAGCAAAATTCTCTGATGCCCCAGCCTCCACCCCAAGCAGAAAGCAATGGCAGCCTTCCACTGAGGAATCTGAAGCCTGAAACAAAACGTAAACTCAGCTCAACTCCTGCCTAAACAGGCTCCACCTCTCGTATTTGCAGCACAGAAGAAAAAGTATGAGTATGCTCATTTCCAGGCACAAATATTATGTAACTCAATCTCTCCCCTTCTACACACAATATCCAGTGTTCTATCTAGTAGGAATGACATGCATGAAAAGATAGGGAATTGCAGCAAAGGCATGGGATTCTTAGCAAAGAGTCAAATGGAAACATTTGATAAGAAAAATTGCAATATCAGAGTAAATTCCTTTGTTGGGCTCCTCAATAGACTTCACGCAGTTGAGGCAGGATCCATTGAACTTAAAGATATGTCAATTTAAGTTATTGAAAATAAAAACATTAAGGAGAAAAAAGAGGGGAAAAGAAAGAACAGAGCCTCCAAGAGCTGTGGGATGATACAAAACAGCTAATGAGAGCTGCATAAGGAGAAGAGATAGAATGGGACAGAAGACATATTTGAAGAGATAATGAATGGTCAGGAATTGTCTTGGAGTAATGAACGGCAGAAAAATACAGATCCAGAAAGCTCAGGAGACACCAAGCAAGATAAACAATAAACAAACTCCAACTAGACACAACAGTCAAATTGCCAAAAATGAAATATAAAGGGAAAATTCTTGATGGTAGCCCGGGGAAAAAAGACACATCTCATACAGAGAACAAAGATAATAAGTAGAGTGGCCTCCTCATCAGAAATTATGCAATCCAGAAAAAAAGAAGTGACATCTTTAAATACTGACTGTCAAATAAGAATTCTACACCAAATGAAAATACCTTTAAAAAATTCAAGGAGTAATAAAGACTTTTTAAGATAAACAAAAGCTGAGAGAATTCATCATCAGCAGACCTGCAATACATAAAATGTTCAAAGTTCTTCAGACAGTAGGAATATGATAGTAAACAGAAACTTAGGCCTGCACCAAGAAATGAAGGGCTCCGGAAATGGCAAAAAATGAAGGTAAATAAAAGAGATAACGGATGGTCCAAAGTAAAGACAAAAACAACAAATTGTGGGGCTTATAATATATGCAAAAGTAAAACGTATGACAACAATCACACACAGATGAAAAGGAGGAACTGGAACTATGCTGTTGTCAGGCTCATACCATGTTTGAAGGTATACTGTGATAAGTTAATCACATGGAAAACATGGATATATTATTAAAGATATCAAACTATGAAAAATAAGATCAATTTTTATACATAAATATATATGCATTCTAAAATATATTGATCCAAATATATATGTGTGTGTGAATATATATACACACATATATACACATATATATACACATATATACACATATATATACACATATATACACATACATATACATATATACACATATACATATATACACATATACATATATACACATATATACATATATACACATATATACATATATACACATATATACATATATACATATATATACATATATACACATATATACATATATATACACACATATATATACATATATACACACATATACATATATATACACACACATATATATACATATATATATATATACACACACATATATACATATATATATATATACACACACACATATATATATATATTTTTTTTTTTTTTTTTGAGATAGAGTTTCACTGTTGCTGCCCAGGCTGGAGTGCAATGGCATGATTTCGGCTCACCACAACCTCTGCCTCCCGGGTTTAAGCAATTCTCCTGCCTCAGCCTCCTGAGCAGCTGGGATTACAGGCATGCGCCACCACACCCAGCTAATTTTGTATTTTTAGTAGAGACGAGGTTTCTCCATGTTGGTCAGGCTGTTCTCGAACTGCCAACATCAGGTGATCCAACTGCCTCGGCCTCCCCAAGTGCTGGGATTACAGGGGTGAGCCACTGCACCCAGTCAATTTTTTTTGAGACAGGGTCTTGCTGTTGCCCAGGCTGGAGTGCAGTAGCACAATCTCAGCTCACTGCAACCTCTATCTCCCAGGTTCAAGTGATTCTGCCACTTCAGCCTCCTGAGTAGCTGGGATTACAGGTGCCCACCACCATGCCCAAAGAATTTTTGTATTTTTAGTAGAGACGAGGTTTCATCATGTTGACCAGGCCGGTCTTGAACTTCTGACCTCAAGTGATCGCCCACCTTGGTCTCCCAGTGTGCTAGGATTACAGGCATGAGCCACCACGCCTGGTGAGATATTAATCCAAATGTTAACAATTTCTTTCAGTAATGAGATTATAGATGACTTTTTGCTTCTTCATGCTTTTCTAAAAAATTTCTACCATGTACATTTGTACAGTGGAAAAATAGTTGTATTTTAATATTGCCTAATTTGCAGCCCACTACCACCATCTGTTTCAACTCTCATCCCTTGCTTTCTATACTCTGGATGCCCCAGAGAGGTTTAACTTAGCCATTAACTTCCCTAATACGTAAACTTTGAAGGAACCTGAGAATATCCTGCACCTAAAAATATGATGAATTTTTTTCCCATTAAGGTAGAATATTAAGTATGGCTAGAGTTAAAGATCTATATGCACTTTGTGAGAAGAAGCATGAATTAACATTTGGATAAAAACAAATTCAACCTGGAGTTTTGAATTTGACCTGATTTAGTGCAAACAAAAAGTAAATACGATTGTAATTATATATATATTAGTTTCTTAATAGAATGTTTGTTCTTGTACCAAATAAATTTTTTCTTGTTCATTCAAAATGTTATAGAATACATTAGCATTTGGGAAGTTTCTGAAAGACCTCTGAGTTCATTCGGTCTAA
This sequence comes from Nomascus leucogenys, assembly GCF_006542625.1. Classification (NCBI taxonomy): domain Eukaryota; kingdom Metazoa; phylum Chordata; class Mammalia; order Primates; family Hylobatidae; genus Nomascus; species Nomascus leucogenys. Next base: position 10,273,029 of record NC_044398.1, read on the forward strand.
TCACCTATGTTATAGGTAAGGAAGAGACCAGGGAGGAGGCTAAGTGATTTACATGGAGTCACAGAGCTCGGTGCTTGGCCAAGACCCCAGGTTTCCCAACTCCCAGGTACTACCCCTTCCATTTCACTAAACTCTTTGGGCTTATTTATAAACCACTGTTTTCATCACCAGCACAATAGCATCTTATTTAACTTAACTTTCCCATCAAACTATTCAAGGTAATATTTATTCACTCTAAAAAACTTAAGTATGCATACGATTAACCAGTACCTTTTTTTTTCTCTAGCATTTACTTCTCCTTAATCCTTTTTGAAAAATGGTGGACAAAGACAAAAACGGAATCACATATATACGCAGATACATTTTATAAACAACGAAGGGAATCAGCTATACATATATTTATATAAAGCACTAATGGGACCTGGATAAATATTCAGAAATTTGACTGAGCAAAATTACAGTACACAGCAAGTTCAATTCTCTCAAATTTCTAGGCCAATAAATTAATTAAGTACTTAAGAAAACAACATGGATCACTGCTATATCTCTAATGTGTAGATTTTTGTTCTTATATATAATACCATTTCTAGCCCTTTTTTCTTTTGTAGTTTATTCACTTTCTTCTATGAGGATCTCCTTCCACCTCGATTTTCAGCTAAGGTTTTTAGTCTCCAACCTATACTCCTTGAAGGCCCCTACAACTGAAGTTAGGGGATAAAATTCCAATTTAGAATAGATTTTGCCTTCTACTTTTAGGAAAAAGAGAAGCAAATCACCCAGAACAAACTAAGATCGCTTAGGATTTGTAAAAATTCAATAAATTCCTTTACAACTTCATCACACTGCTCTACAGTAATATATGGTATTATATGTTACATTATATCATATGATATACTTTAGAATAACTCTTAAAAGATCATCTAACTCCAAAAATAAAGACGACTTTTTACAGTACTTCCTAAACTATAAAACTGGCTTAGAAATGTACAGAAAAATTTTAATAATGAATTGGGTGGGGGGAGAAATTCTATCCTGGTTATAACTTTATTTCAGTCCCGTCCTTAGCATATGTCTAGTGGGAAGCACATTCCATCGGGAATGAGAAGACAAGGCCCCACTCTCACTCTTCCACACCCACTTTCATGAGAGCTGATACTGAGAATGTGCCTTATCCTTAATGAACTTATTTCCTCATCTGTGCAGTGGACACAATACCTCCACTGCCTCCATCACAGGGGTGTCAAGAGGAGACATGAGATAATTTGTGTTAAAAGAAGGACATTCATAGGTATTTCATGTCTTTTGTCTCATTTAATATACACAACAACCCTAGAAAGAAGTACTATCGAATGTTTTTATTTTACAGATGAGGAAATCTGTAAAAATCTGAAAAATTTGATTTTTTGAAGACCCTAGAAATGAAAATACCTTGCCAAATGTCACAAAACTGCCATCAGTTGTCTAACCCCAAGTTCATATTTTTTTTTGCTAGACCAGGTCATGCTGTCACCATACTTTGTAGTGTACTAATATATACTTACGTCTTACTATTTTTGCATTTTTGGAGCACCTAAGAGTGTGCTAAGAGAGAAACATTGCATTGTGGCAGGACAGGACAGTGGTTAAGGGCTAGATTGCTTAGGTTCAAATTCCAGGCCTGCCCCATACTAGCTAATTAACCGTAGGTAAGTTTACTTAAATTCTCTGTATCACAGATTTCTTATCTGTAAAATTAGGCTAATAATAGTACGTGCTCATATCATAGTTGCTATGGTTTGAATATGCCCCCCTAATTTTATATGTTAGAAAATTAATCTCCAAATTCATACGTTGATGGAATTTGTAGGTAGGGTCCTTGGCAGGGATTAATGATTAGATAAGATCATCAGGGTATGGCCTCCACAATGGGATTGGTGGCTTTATAAGAAGAGGAGAAAGACCTGAACTGGACATGCATACTCTTGTTCTCACCATATGATGTCCTCCTCCATCTTGACAAGGCCCTCACCAGATGCAGCCCCTCGACCTTGGACTTCCCAGCCTCCTGAACTATAAGAAATTTTTTTCTTTATAAATTACAAGTCTGTGGTATTCTGTTATAGCAACAAAAAATGGACTAAGACAATAGACTGTCAGGAGGATAAATGAGTTAATAAGTGTAGAGTCTTAAGAATGGTGCTTGGCATTTAGTAAACATTATAACTATTAGATGTTATATTATTTTTATTACTTATTATACAGACATTTAGAAATGTATGAAATGACTGCATCTCACAAGGATATTATGAAATAATTTGGGTAGAAAAGACATGGCGATTTAAAATAAGCCTTGAATGATAAGGTACTAAATCAGGTGGATCTTATGAGGGATGCAAAAGGTCTTAGAGGAGCATCAGCTCAGAACAGGCTGTGTCTGTGAGCCATGCTGGGATCAGGAGCAGCTGAGAGGAGTGGGAAGCTCAGGCCAAGCTGGAGCTGATTTAAAATGATAGGCATATGTGGTATATAACATGCTTTATGTGATAGAATATGATAGAAATATGTGGGTACTATTGATGTCAGGGACCTGGAAAAACAGCTGCCTCTGCTGGGAAATGTGGAATTGCTTGCTTATTTCTTCTTTCTCAGTGTTTCTGAAAAACCCAGCCAAATTTATTTTATGAAATAATCATCAAAATAGGGGCATGTCTGCAACTGCCCAAAGTGAAATCAGGGCCATTTTCTATATTACTTGTGATAAATGGGAAACTTTTCATTTAAATATATAAAGGATGTATGTGAATCACTGATGTCTCCCTCAACTGCCCCCCCCATGTCTCATCTCTTCTTTAAAAATGTCTGGGAGAGGTTATCATTAAGGGAAGAGTTAAGTGGATGATATCACTCAAAATCTTGTAGATAATGAAAGGTTAACTTATACAGCCTTTTAGTTTGGTTCCTTGACATGTTCCCACTGAAGACAAATTCTAAAATAATTAAAGTTGAGATGGAATCCAGTATCTTCTGCTAATTCTTACCACTTGTCATAATTTTTGTCACAAAGTTACTATTATGATTAAAAAATAAGTCAAAGTGGCATAACAAATTGAAGATCAAGATTTCAGCGTGTGATTTACATTTAAAACACATACATTTTAAGATTTTTATGTTTTCTCATTCTATTTTCTTATACTTTAGCATTATTTCTAGTATATACAGAAACGGAAAAATGCTTAGTGAATACGTTCACAGAGAAAGCACAGGAAATACATGAAAGCAAAGATTACTACCATCTTTGTTCACACTATAAATATATATCTTTTGAAAACTCTTTTAGCCTCTAAGGGAAGAGGTTGCATCTGCTAACTCTCCAGCACAGAAAAGGTAATCAATAAATGTTTGATAAATTCTATTTAACAGTCATATAGGTTTGATACAATGTAGAAAATTAGAGAACTGAATTTCTGCTCCCTTTAATTTTCTTAAGAGTATAAAAACATATTTTTTCTGTAAGTTTTTATTATCTTCCACTGAAAGTTTTCTCTAATGGTTTATTTTTATAATGGCATTATTAAGATCGACATATCATAATTTTCACCATTTTAAAGTGTACAATTCAGTGATTTTTTTAGTCCATTCACAAGGATGTGCAATCAGCAGCAGTATCTAATTCTAGCACATTTTCATCATTTTCAAAAAGGAATCCCATACCATTAGGTGGTCACTTCCCATTTCTCTGTTTCCCAAGCCCTACTTGCTGTCTCTATGGATTTGCCTATTCAGGACCTTTCATACAAATGAGATTATATAATATGTAATCTTTTGTGACTGGCTTCTTTCACTTAGCATGTTTTCAAGGTTCATCCATACTGTAGTACTTATCAGTACTTTATTTCTTTTCATGAGGGCGCCAAATTTTTAAATTCCTTAAGAATCCCATAAAACATATGCAAACAATGATAACTTCCAATGATAAGGATTTGAGATTTCAAGGATATACTCAGGAAAATTTCTAATATCTGAATAGACTGATAAGGAAACACTCCACCCTTCCTAGTCTGACACTATATGCAGGACATTTCTTTTTAAATATTTGACTTAGATGACCTATTATTAGTGACACAAGTATAAAATAAACTCAGAAACTTCCTTCATACCATAGTGATCATTATTAAGACAACCACTAGGCTGGGCATGGTGGCTGACACCTGTAATCCCAGCATTTTGGGAGGCCGAGGCAGATGGATTACTGGAGGCCAGGAGTTCAAGATCAGCCTAGCCAACATGGAGAAACCCTATCTCTACTAAAAATAGAAAAATTAGCCAGGCGTGGTGGTGTGTGCCTCTAATCCCAGCTACTTGGGAGGCTGAGGCACGAGAATTGCTTGACCCTGGGAAGTGGCGCTTGCAGTGAGCTGAGATTGTGCCACTGCACTCCAGCCTGGGCGGCAGAGAGAAAAATCCTACATCAAAAAAAAGGAAAAAAAAAAAAAAAAAAAAGAAAGAAAAAAAGATGACCACCATTGTAAGTTGTTTTTTTTTTTCCTCTTTCTTCATGAGACTTCAATTAAATGAAATAGGTCTTTTTAGACAAAGTCCTTTTCTCTTTTCCAGTTTTGCTAACTGTTTGCTTATTCTACGCCAACTTTTCTCTGTGTGCTTTCTGGATAAGGAGATTAAGTCCATACTGGATTTGCTGAGACTGACCCCGAAGATATTGATGCCAGTGACATTTCCTCAACCTCACTCCTCTCAGAGAGACCAACTAATCCCATCTGATCAGACACCTGATAGTGCTGGCGTTCCCAGGAAGCAGCAGCAAATGCTTGGATGTTTGCTGTTTGTTGTGAAGTCAGGCTCTGAGTGTTGGGATCTGTTCTAAACTCAAGAGCCTTATTTTCTTTTAAGGATAGTATGAGGCTGTTTATTGTTAATCCTGTCAGAGGGCTCCCTTTGAATTAATAGAGGATGGCTCATCAACAATTCAGATAAGGCACAGCCAGGTCTTCCTTTGGTTCTCAAGTGATTTAGGGGGAAGGCAGACCATATTTAAAGATTCCCACACCTGCTTCTCCCCACGCACACCCTCAGCCAATACACACAATCCCAGGAGTTGCCAGAGGAGAAAGACTAGGATGGAAGCTGATCTTGGATCTCTTCCCTTAATTACAAATTCTCTTCCACCTTTGCATGATTAGATGTTACAGATGACTCTGGGTCTTTGGAGCCAAGTGATTTTCCTATTTATTTATTTATTTCTTTGAGACGGAGTCTCGCTCTGTTGCCCAAGCTGGAGTGCAGTGGCATGATCTCGGCTCACTGCAAGCTCTGCCTCCCAGTTTCATGCCATTCTCCTGCCTCAGCCTCCCGAGTAGCTGGGACTACAGGCACCTGCCACCACGCCTGGCTAAATTTTTTGTATTTTTTAGTGGAGATGGGGTTTCACCATGTTAACCAGGATGGTCTCGATCTCCTGACCTTGTGATACACCCACTTTGGCCTCCCAAAGTGCTGGGATTACAGGTGTGAGCCATGGACCCGGCCAGAGCCCAGTGATTTTCAATAGACGCTTTAAAAATTTTTTTAATTTAAATTGTGGTAAAATATACCATTCCATTGTAACCATTTTTAAGTGCACAGTTCAGCAGCATTAAGTACACAGCATTCTGCAATCAGTCTCCAGAACTCCTTTTATCTTGAAAAATGAAAAACTTTATAGCCATTAGCTGCCCCTATGCCCCTTTCCTCTCAGCCCAGGACAACCACCATTCTACTTTTGTCTCCGAATCTGACTACTATAGATACCTGTGTTAAGTGCAATCATAGTATTTGTCTTTTTGTGACTGGCTTATTTCACTCAGCATTTTTATTTTTTTTTTTTGTGATGGGAGGAGACAGGGTTTCACTCTGTCGCCCAGGCTGGAATGCAGTGGTGCGATCTTGGCTCACTGCAACCTCTGCCTCCTGAGTTTACGGGATTCTCCTGCCTCAGACTTCCAAGTAGCTGGGATTACAGGCACACATCACCACACCCGGCTAATTTTTGTATATTAGTAGAGATGGCATTTCACCATGTTGGCCAGGCAGGTGTTGAACTCCTGACCTCAGATGATGTGCCTCCACAGCCTCCCAAAGTGCTGGGATTACAGGCGTGAGCCACCGCGCCTGGCCAGCATAATGTCTTAAGGTTCATTCGTGCTGTAGCATGCATCGAAATTTCCTCCCTTTTTAAGGTTGAGGAATGTTCCAGTGTATGGATGTACCACATTCTGTTTATCCATTCATCTGTTGGACTCTTGGCATGCTTCCACCTTTTGGCTACCGTGAATAATGCTGCTATGAATATATATGAATATGCATGTACAAATACCTCTTGAGAACCTGCTTTTCATTGTTTTAGGTATATACCCAGAAATGGAACTGCTGGATCATATGTTAACTGTATTAACTTTCTGAGGAAATGATGAGCTGCTTTCATTGTGGCTGTATGAATTCACATTCCCATCAACAATGTACAAGAGTTCCCATATCTTCACATCCTTGCCAAGACTGGCTATTTTCTGATTTTTTTTTGATAGTAGCCATTTTAATGAGTATTCCATATATGCTTTTAAATTTATATTTTTTCAGGCTACATTTCAGAGTTTCCATAATTCCATAAACAATAAGAAATTTGGGGGCACTAAAGATTGACACAGTAAATGCCTAATTCCCATAGAAATTTGTTAGAAAAAGAGTTCTGCTAAAAAAAAAAAAAAAAAAAAAAAAAGGACACCGCTGATTTAGACCAAGAAACTATTCGTTTGACATGAGAACAAACGTTAATTAAAATGGAAGAAAATTACCAGTTATGGGACCTCTACTTTGTGCAGGCTCTATGAAACATGCATCATCTCATTTCATCTCCATAACAACACATGAAATAGATGCTATTAATGTCAGTTCACAGAGAAGCAAAGTGAAGCTGGAAGGGGTTACAGGAAACATGGCTAGAAAATACGGGAGCTGAGATTTGACCCTGAGCTGTCTGATTCCCAAAGCTGTGCTCTTTCCTGTGAGTCACAGAAGAGAAAACACATCCTGATATTGAGTATCTTCCTAACTTGGGCAAACCTTAGCTCCAGCTCTGAATCCAAGTAGCATAGTCTCTATACAGAAAACGTTGCCAAGAAACAATTTCCAACCAAAAGGAAACAGCATATTCAGTGACAGCAAAAATAGTTAATGTCTAAAAGAGTGGTTAGTTCAACTCTTTCATTTTAAATAAGAACTCATGGTTTTTCTTTGTATTTCTTTAAAGATGTCACTATTAAAGCTCATTCAAAAGTAGTCTGCTATCTGTTTTACAGTAAAGAAAGCCCCTCTCAGCTAGAAAGATCTATGAGTAGAGAGATATATATAGTAGTTGAACGGAAAGGGGCATTTAAAACTCAATTGTGGAGGAATCAATTACTCTACTTTGAGGAAAGTTTTTTTAACATTTGAAACAATTTAGAATATGTTGAGCTAATGATATTAGACTTCCTGAAATGTTTCTAATGAATGTTATAACTTCAATAAAAAAGTCTACCCACTTTTGTTTTAACATTCTGCCATCAAAAATTCTTTAAAAAGTAATAGGGATTTATATTACAAATTTTCTATACTCCTGTATCACTCCTGACAAACCTGGAACTAAATTAATTTCTGTGTTGAATATTTTTTCTTACTCCTCCAGAAAGTAAACCACTCTTGCAGGCTTCTGAGACATCAGTTAACTTGAAATTCTTAGTTTCTCAGGTATCTTGCCTTCACTTGATCTTTTAACAAATTAGATGCTGGAGTTTCAAACATGTCAAGAAATGAAAACAATGTCTTTGAAGTTTTTAAAGAAAGACAGTTTGGAAATACTAAATTCAGTCTGTGCCAACAGCTTTATCTGTAGGCAGCACACGTGTCCTAAGGAGCTGGAGCTACTCTTCTAGGCACCATGAAGACCCCAGCTACCATCAGTGCCAATACCCCATCCTCAACGAGAATGAGGCACCGAGGCTGCCCATTGAGCACCGTGCTGACTCTCTCCACAACCCAGCATGCCCCACCAGCTCCACAGGTCACGCACTGAGGTGTAGCAAAATGTGTTAGAAGGTCTGGATTCACATCCATGTTCTGCCACTTTATTCTCAGTAGGACCCAAGACAAATGGGAGCCTCACTGACTCATCTATAAAATTGTATATTTTTTGTGAATTTCGTATGATGGACTATACCTAAATGTGTTTTGTAAGATGTAAGACATAAAATAAATTCAAGGCTATATTAAGGGGTTATCAACACAAAAATAATTGTTACAAGTAAATGATTTTTAAAGACTTCCATGAATCAACTTTGGGCAATTTATATAGAGAAACATTTTCATAACATAGCCTTGGTCAATATTTTCTAATCTTGCCTGATCAGAAGAATCACCTGAGGAACTTGTTAAAAACACAGATTGCAAGTCCCCACTGCAGAGTTAATGATTCAGAATCTATGGGAAAAGGTGGCTGAGACAAACTAGGAAAAACTAGTTGAGAGGTCCTGACTTAGAAACTATTAGAACATTTGCTTTTAATTTTTTTTCTTTTTTTTGAGATGGAGTCTCACTCTGTCGCCCAGGCTGGAGTGCAGTGGCGCAATCTCAGCTCACTGCAACCTCTGCCTCCCACGTTCAAGCAGTTCTCCTGCCTCAGCCTCCCCAGTAGTTGGGACTACAGGCGCCCGCCACCATGCCTGGCTAATTTTTTTGTATTTTTAGTAGAGATGGAGTTTCACCGTGTTAGCCAGGATGGTCTCGATCTCCTGACCTTGTGATCCGCCCTCCTTAGCCTCCCAAAGTTCTGGGATTACAGGCATGAGCCACCGCGCCCGGCCTGCTTTTACATTTTAAACTAAGGGGACCTCACTCCTTTTAGAGACAAGCCTGCCTTGTATTTCTTACCAGGAAATATATATCATATGCTTTTGTCATAAGGTCATCGAGTTTCTAAATGTCCAGAGTCCATTTAAAAGCACGATTATTTAGGGATTCAAAAATGTATTTAATTCATCTCACAAGCCTGGCCCAGGCAGAGACCAAATCACCAGCCAGAACACAAGAGGCTGCTGTCAGTTCTGGTTTTCTTGTGATGACGTTGGATTACGTCAAAGCCCAAATACACATTGCCTTTGATGTTACAATATTATGAACTACACAGTTTTTTATTGTCTTTACTGTATCTTAGCACTAGCTCCACTAGTTTGTGTGGCTTTGTACAAGTTATGGAACTTCTTGCTTCCTAGTGTAAAATGGAAATCATATCCACACCTCATGAAATTATTATGAATAATAAATGAAATACTTGCTACTGTACCTGGCACCCAGTGATACATGAAAGCTATTAACTACATTAGTTTGAATTTTGTGTTGTTTTTTCCACCTTGTATTTCAAAGTCTTAGCAGTGGGAGCCGAACAGAGCCTCAGGGTCTTCTGACCAACCGCTCTCTGGGGTGCACTGCTGGGGGGTTGCTAGACACGTGCTGAGGAGCATCCCAGACCAACCATGGATTTCTGGGCCCTTCCTTCCCATCCTGGGACATCTCACCGCTCCATTTCTTGACTGTAAAGAGATGTTCAATCCAGCATGCCTGATGGATGCATCACTGACCTTTTGGTTGGGACACTGTTATTTGTGTGAGACTGACCCATGCATTGAAGGAGGCTAAGCCATCCTGGCCCTCTCCCATTACATGCCAACCACTACTGTGACAACCAAAAATTCCTCTAAAAATTTCCAAATCTTTTAAGGCAGATGATGCTCCTTTTTCCTCTATTGAAAACCAGTGGCTCTGGCCAGACTCCACAGAGGTCATCAGCAAGCAGAAGTGCATCATACTAGGGGGGAACATGCTGCTCCTGTCGGTTCTTTTCTTTCTGTGGCTGGAGTCAGCCACAGCTTGTAACTTCAGTTTCCTGATTTCCCCTTCATACGTGTCATAATTCACCTTAAACACTACTGCCATCATTGTATCCACTTAAAGACCTGCAATAAGTAACTCCCTTTACCTGCAGGAGCAAGGCCAGTGCCCACTGGCATTCACTGAGCCCCTTCCCCGCCGGGCTGGACTCTCATAATTCATCTCCAGTCTCATTTCACACCTGCATCTGGGCTTCAGCCTCCTTTTCTTGGAGCTGATCTCCATTTCTATATTTCCATCACAGTCTAGCATTGCAACTTTTTCCTACCAATTATCTGGTCCATGCTGATCTTCTATCTGAATTTATTTTCTTAGAACTTCTTGCTTAAGTTTGGAAGAGGGCCAGTAAATGATTGTGCCTGTGTCCAAAGGGGCTGACACCTGCGCAATCCTTCAGTTCTATGAACCCTAACCTCCACACTCTAGGTACCCCTTTGCCCTTTCTGTATATTCTTCAAACCACCAGAGGAAGAAGAGCAATGTTTTTTTCACTGCCATGGAAGAACTGCAGTGCTCAAGGAGGGGACCAGGATTCCTCTGAGCAGATCCAAATGCACTGTCTGATGACAGGGAGGGTGGACAACGTGCTGGAACATTTAGCAGAGGATCAGTCTGGGGCATGGCAGCCCCTAGGTGTTATTTTCACTGAATGGGGGAAATAAAAATTCTACAGCTAATGAATAATTCTCTTTTAAAGTGCAAATGAATAAAGTGAGCTTTGCCAACTCCTACCTTAATAGAACTTTATTTCACACAACTTCAAAATAGGATTTTTTCAGGTCATTTAAAAATGTTCTCAGAGCAACAATTTTGAGCAGCACCCCAGGCGGCAAGGCACATATTCAAGGAGAAAAAGTGAAAAAACTTCCAATTTCTATGATTTCTTTTATTGGCTTTCTCATTGTCTCAAACAATGTCATTAATTAATGGTTTCTTAAAGGCTGACTTTCTCATACTGACAAACACCACCGCAAACAACGTAATTTATTCTGAGAGGCCACATTCCTGACTACTTCTAGATGTACTTTAGAGAGCTACCTTGGTGCCATCGACCTGACATGTGTCATGCTTTACAGGGAAACGTGCCTTGCAGTGACAGGGTCCCCTCCTGGATGCAAGCAGTGACAACCACCACCATGTCTTGAGCCCTTGCCCATGTCTTGTGGGCCAGGCACTGTGTTAAGTAATTTCTGTGGATTATTTCATTTAATCGTCACAATCACAATGATAGCATTAGGTTCTACCATTGGACCCATCATATGGATGATTAGGCTGAAACATAAACAACCTACTCAAGAGCACCAGGATAAGCCGCAAGGCTAGTGTGGGACTCCAGCAGTCTGACTGTGTGGTTTACTTTGCCACTATTCCATATGTACTCTATTGTGAAAGGGGGAGGGAAGCTGAAGACTGTCTCCATTGCTGTCAGACAGGTGGTTAGGCAGAGGGCAAGGGCCTGGGGTTGGCTGATGTCTCTCTCATTTGGATAAAATAACTGTAGGCCAGGTGATGAAGGGACTTGCCCTGGACCACATCAGTGATCGATGATACAGCCAAGACAAGAGTCCAGGGTCCAGCACGTATTCCTCCCCTCACTCCACTGTCACTTAGAAATGGCACCTCTTCAGGTGAGGAACATAGACCCCACTCCACACAGGAAGATGTCAATGAATTTCAAATATATAAATGGATATCAGATAAAAATACTTCTTTAAAAAATGTATGTAAGAGATTCTCCTTTGATGTGGCATTCAGGCAAAGGCAGAAATGAGATTGCACAGCATAATCATAAGAGCAAATTTATGTAAACATGCATCTCCTCCATTCTGCCACCTTACCAAAACTTACTGGTTTTGTTCCTCCTGAAATGTTAATATCACCATGGCAACAAGAATATGCTTAATGCAGTAGACACATGGCTACTTTCCCATAACTCATATTCCTTTGCTAAGGCTCTCAAATCCCCATTTTCATTCAGGAGATTTACATAACCCTTAAAAGAAAGAAAAGAAGTCTTTGTCTTTAATGCTGTTGAGCCTATACTAGGAGATAAACCTATTAAAAAATATGTACCAATAAAAAAGAAATGTATGTGTGTGTGGTCTCTGTTGGGATAAACATTCAAATGCTAAAAAAAAGAGACTGCTATAAGTGGTTTTTATTTTCTCACTTGTGATTTATTGTCTTTTGTTTAAAGCACGATTTGTGTAATGAGAGGAAAATATACAGTCATCCTATGGTATCCGTGGGGATTGATTACAAGACTCCTGAGGATGCCAAAACCCGTGGATGCTCAAGTCCCTTATATAAAACAGCATTTGCACATAACCTACACACACTCTCTGTACACTTTAAATGATCTCTCGATTTATAATGACTAATACAATGTAAAAGTCATGTAAATAGTTATTATACTGTATTTTAAAATTTGTATTCTTTTTCTATGTTGTATTATTTTTTATTGTTTTTTTTCCCCCAAATATCTTCCATCCACGGTTGGTTAAAACCATGGATGTGAAATCTAAGAATGTGGAGGGCCATTTGTATTTTAAAGATATGTTTGCAAATGCATCACTACACAAACCAAAGTAGAGTCTCCAAAAGCCCTACACCCTTGTCAAACCATCAGGAGTTTGCCACACTCCTACTGGAGCCAGGCTCACCTCTTCTCCATGCTCCAGTAGCTGATGTCCTTTCTAGCATCTTCTGGTGGTCACTTTGGGCCTTCACAGCCCAGAGCCTGAGGCCCTGCTTAAAACACTCTTAATTTTGAACAAAGCTTGGCAATAGACTTTTAGCCTAGGCTTAGCCCAATTAGCCTGGGTCTGACTTCCAAGGTCATCTACAGAGCTGAACGCAAAGTCTCCTTGCTGCTCATATAAACTTGTCCCTCTGCCTCTGACATTCAGCACTTAGGTTTGGTGCACTGGTCTAAAATTCTATTAGTATCCTGTGAATTTTTCCATTTCCCTTAATGCAGCTGAGTTTAGTTTGGAAAGCAGCTCCTAGACCAGGCGAGATTCAAGTTGAAGTAACAGGAATTTTGATAGGCTAGGGAGAGGAAAGCAGGTTTGCATAGATGCTGGGTGACCAGGAGTGGTGGACAGGAAGGCCAAGAAGTGATTTATTCATTCATTTTTGAATTCAATAAATATATAGTGAGTCCCTCCCAGCACCAGGTACTGGGCTATACTCCAGGGATTACCAAAGTGTGTAAGATGACACAGGTCTGTTCTTGGGGAATTCAAAGTCTGCATGTGAGATGAAAAACAGGATGTGGGAGAGAGCTATATTTTATTACATTTTTACTTTAGCCCTCATAGGATTGTTATGACAATAAGTGTAAAATGCCTAATAAAGAAGCTGGATAATAAATTATAACTTAAAAAATCATTATTACTATAAATCTCACCTGCAGAAGAAAAGAGGGGAATAGACATTTACTGAGCACTTATTTTGTAGCAGGCAGAATTGTTGATGTTTTTACATTCATTGCCTTCCAGCTGAATGAAATGCAGCTGAACATTTTGGTGACTCTATTAATATGTCAAGAAAGGTAGATAGAAAAAAGGCTATCTGGCAGCAAAAACAAATCATCCACTGAAAGTCTGAGAGAATTAAGTTCATGTTAAAGTCACTAGCACAGACCCAGGCACATGGGGACCAAAGGAAAACCTAGAGACAGATGATGACTAGGGCATCTCAACCTTCCAGGGGCTTAGATAGCAAATAGAGTGTGCAAAATGGACAACAGCAGAGAAATAAAATTGTATCTGAAGCCTAATGTGAGTGGAAGTACAGGCTGTGATGCTCACCTAGGGAGTCAGGGACTAACCATCTTCCTTGAGGGAAATGTTGCATTTTCATATCATTATGACACTGAAGGGAAGGAAGGCCTAAGATGCATGGTGACATGGCTTTGTTCAAAATAACTTTCTATGATGATGGACATGCGATATATCTGTGCCACTTAATAAGACAGTAGCCACTAGTTATTGAGCACTTGAAATGCTCTTGAGAATAAAAAAAAAAAATTATTTAAATCAAAGCTAGTTCCCCAAGTTAGTGGCTACTGAAGTAACATAACCCAGGTGTAGAGAAAACAGTTTCCTTCCTCACTGGGGCCCAGAGGTGGTTAAGAGGCCTGGACTCTGGCTGGGAGAGATCTGGTAAAGGGGTTCCCACTTGGGGGAAATGAGATAGACTCTGCAACACAGTGGTATCCGGGGGCTCAGGAGGGGTCACCAGACGAACTCCAAGGAAGGGAGCACAGCCTGTGGTCTTTGGGGACACTGTTACGGAGGACCTATCCTTCAGCTTTGCCTTTCTGTTTTCAACTCCTTTCATCAATTCCTGAGTTTTTAGAAAAGTCCCATTCAGCATTATAGCCTAGATGCAGTTATGCTTTGAGGACTTATGGGAGAAATTGTATTATATGGTTTGGCACCTTGGTGCCTGAACAAATTGGTAGAGTAGGGACTAATAAAGTACTAAGTATTGTCACATTAGTAATAAGTACTAATGGTAGAGTAGGTAACTCAAGTCTGAACCTTCAGGTCCAGCTTATAGTAGATGCTCTATAAATATTGCTAAATTGGATTGAATTTAGAAAAGAAATTCCCCAGATACTGCTCATCCATGGATACTGTTCTGCTCATGCATGTGCTAAACCATGTTGGCCTCAGGTTTGGACAGAACATAATTCTTTTAAAAAATAATTTCTATCTTTATATTCAGGAGGCATATGTGCAGGTTTGTTACGTGGGTATATTGCATGACACTGAAGTTTGGTGTACGAAAGATCTCATCACCTAGGTTGTGAGCATAGTACCCAATAGGTAGTTTTTCAACTCTGCCACAACAGTAGTCCCCAGTATCTATTGTTGTCATCTTTATGTCCATGAGTACCCCATGTTTAGCTCCCACTAGTAAATGAGAACACGTGGTACTTGGTTTTCTGTTCCTGCATTAATTTGCTTAGGATAATGGCCTCCAGCTGCATCCATGTTGCTGCAAAGAACATGACTTTGTTCCTTTTTCATGGCTGTGTGGTACTCCATAGTGTATATGTACCATATTTTCTTTATCCAGTCCACTGTTGATGGGCATCTATGTTGATTCTGTGTCTTTGCTATCATAAACAGTGCTTCAATGAACATGTGAACACGTATCTTTTTGGTAAGACAATTTATTTTCTTCTGAATACATACCCAGTAATGGGATTGCAGGGTTGAATGGTAGTTTAAGTTCTTTGAGAAATCTCCAAACTGCTTTCCAATTTGTGGCTGAAAATTTACGTTCCTACCAACAGTATATAAGTGCAGAAGAGAAGTCTAATACTTTTATTTTTCCACCAACAGGCTTAGTAGTTCAAGTATCTAAAAACATTACTCTCATTTTATCCAAACATTAAAATATCTTAAATAAAGTAAACTTTTGTATGATTTAGTAGGGTTCTGAATGTGGTCCGATACCTATCAAAACCTTGTATAAAATACCTAATATTTGAAAAAGGCAGCCCAATGGACATGTTAACCAGTCATTGATCTGTGCCATACATGCCAAGTTCCTTCCTATACAACTAGAACATCATAAAGCTAAGTAGCTGGGCCACAGTCTCTCATCTTCTCTGGGCAAGGTGCCTTCACAGATGGAGCTACAGCAGTCATAGGCAGTAGGAAGTAGAAGTGAGCCTTTTGACGTATAGTAACTAAAGATATTGCACCTATGTAATTCTCTGTTCTTAAGGATTCATATGATAAAAATAATGTTTGAGTTATTTCACACAAAAATTGTCTCTACAGGTAACTACAGGATTTCAGTTGTCAAAAGTGAAAACTCTATTATCCATGCTTCCCTTTCCACTATATATATCAAAGATTTTAAGGCATATATTTATTTTCCATCGTATTTACTGGCTCATTCTTGCTGCTTGGTAACATTTACTTTTTTGGTTCCGCCATTCACATCTGTATATTTTAATCTGTAAACCACCTGAAATCTTTTTGGAAACAAATGAGGTAAAGAATCCAAACACATAAATCCCTAATCCTTTCAGATATCAAAACAAAAAGTGCTAAATGGCAAGACTAATAGAAGAATGCTTTATTCAATTATCTTCTCAAAATGGGAAGTTGAATAATAATTTACAAGAGAAAGGCCAATGACAAGAGTGAAGATTAGATTAGGTGGTCCACTATATTTGATGAAAAAATTCAGCCAGCAAAGTATTAATCTATCTTCTTCAATCAATAAAGGGAACTTTGCAGGCAACCACATAATATAATTTGGCCTTTTGTTACTCTAGTGCACAAATGCTCCTTACTGAAATGACAGTCAGTAGTAGCTCTGGTATGTTTTAGTTACATTCTCTTTCCCAAGAGAGCTAGAATGATTTGCAAAGAGAGCAAGGGTCATGCATAAATTCAGACAGTGTCAGTGCCATCTCAGCAGACTCAGTTCAAAGAATGAAGAATGCTGACGCTGCATTGCAGCATTCAGTAGCTACTGCATTAACTCCCTGCAGCAGACCCATGAGCCTGAATAGATCTCCAAGGATAATCCAAAAGGAAATATTGAAGATGTCAGACAGGATATCTTACATATACACAGTAAAATTACAATGCAAACATCATAATAAAAATTGAAGGAAAGGTGTTATTGAAACAGTTAAGTATGCCATAAATCAGTTACCAGAGCTGCTACTCAGAAGTATACATTCACCACTGACTGGGACCTGCTTTACTGCTGCATAAATTAGTTGGCACTACAAATGAACACAGAAAGCAATTCCTTCTATTGTGCACTCCCTTCAGTCACATCTCATTTGTTTCTGCCTATTATCTGCTTTGGAAATGAACATCTATTGCATGCAGGAAAGATTCCAGAAGTGTTGTCATTCTTCCTCTTCCCCAGCTCTCTTTGCTAGCAGGTGGTCACTCTCTGGGACATTCTCTCAGTTTACAGTGCTATCAAGAACCACAAGACTTTATCTGTCATACTTCTTTCTTCACTGATTTAAATCTTCCACTCCCTACTGTATTTTGTCACAGGCAGAAAACAGAAATTGCAGCCCCCCAAGACAAAGGGTGCTGGTGTTTTTTAATCTGCTTCTACCCACCTCATCAATACCTCTCTCCAAACCTGGCTCTGAAGCATATGATTTATGGTTACAATTTGCAGCCAATTCTTAGCAAATGAGGCTTAATGATGCTCCCTTTATTGCTCTGACTGGATAGAATTTGATCCTGTCTGCATTCAGGGGCCTCTTACTTTCACCTGCTATTTCTGTTACCTTCTTGAGAGAACTATGACCTAGAAAGACCCCATGGAAGCTGGGAAGGGAGAAGCCTCTGTAATACGATAGTGGAGATGCTAGATTATTATACAATAAAATTGCTACAGATTTGGGACCTAAAATGGATTGCTTGAGGCAGCTGGCAGTTGCCTCAGTTTAAGCTCTTTAAAAAGAGTTCTCAGGTACCCTAAAGCCAGTCATCAATCACCCACTGCAGAGAGAAGCATAGCTCATTTGGGAATACGCAATAGCCCAAGCCTCCTATTAAATAAAATCAAATTCCACCACAGCCTTCAGCTCAAAATGCTATTAGACCTCATTAATTAGGAAAGACTGGGAAAAATGCATTTCTGAATCAGTGAAAAGTCTGAATTTTAACATATTTTAAACAAAAGCACAGTGTAAGTACTTTAAATCATATATGGTAACTCAGGAAGGTTAACAACGTGGGTCTGATGTCTCCACTGATTTTTAATCAATAAATAAGCATCTTTTGTAATTACCACAGTCATTGTTTTAATGCAAATGAACACTTTAGAATCACTTGGAAAGTCTGAAAATACTGTAATAAGTCCTCTTAAATTGCTTAAACATTTCTCTAATCCTCGTTTTCAGCAACATCAGGAAATTTCTGAACAAAGGCACAAAGACAAACTTCAAACACTACCCTGACATAAATTTTCCAAATGTCCTAATTAGAAGATGTAACTTAATAAGGTTTTATTATGCTATGAATTACAGAAATAAAACCAGAAGAATGCATCTTGAAATGAACTTCAGCTTCAACACTGACATACCCTGTTTATACTTGACTTAAAGAAGGGCTTAACTTTGTCCTTCAAAGTGTCAAACTAGGCCTTGGATCTGCCATATCAAGGATGTAGTTAACGCAATAAGAAAAATTGTGAATAAAATTGACTGACGCTCTCCAGTCATTTAAACTGATGAAGGCTTTCAGCAAGCTCATGACAACAGGATAGGAAATAGCTTTTCTATTA
Organism: Nomascus leucogenys; assembly: GCF_006542625.1. Classification (NCBI taxonomy): domain Eukaryota; kingdom Metazoa; phylum Chordata; class Mammalia; order Primates; family Hylobatidae; genus Nomascus; species Nomascus leucogenys. Next base: position 10,291,278 of record NC_044398.1, read on the forward strand.
GTACAATCTCAGGCCTTATTAATCTTTATAGAACTAACAAATTATAAGGGGAAAAGTAAAATAAACCCCTTTAAGTTACCCAGGGGAGAGAATAGTGGTTAAGAGCTTTGGGGCTGAAATCCTGCCTCTTCCAACCTGCTAGCACGTGATCCTAAAGCACCTACTTCTTATCTCTGAACCTGGGTTTCTCCTTCTGTAAAATAAGGATAAACTATACCTTTCCTTATATTAGTATGCATGGGATAAAATGCATAGCCTGGCATCTTACAGTCAGGAACGACTTCAGAAATGATATTATTTTTACTGCTGATGAAACTGCCACTGTACTGCTGTTGCTGGCATTATACCCTACCTCCCTATCTAATCGAGTTCCATTTCTCTTCTAAGAAGTCAGCGTTCAGCAAAAAATAAGACTTCAAATGCTGCGTTCAAAATAACAGTGCTGCTTGTGTTACAGTGATCTGATATAGTGTAGATGTATGTCCCCACCCAAATCTCATGTTGAAACGTAGTGCCCCGCGTTGGAGATGCAGCCTCGTGGGAGGTGATTGGATAATGGGGAAGGACTTCTCATGAATGGTTTAGCACCATCCGCTTGGTGCTGTCCTCGTGATAGTGAGGGAGTTCTCATGAGACCTGGTCATTTAAAAGTGTACAGCACCACTCTTCTTGCTCTCTTGCTCCTGCTCTGGCCATGTGATGTGTCTGTCCCTGCTTCGCCTCCTGCCATTATTCTTAAGTTTCCTGAAGCCTCCCCAGGGGCCGAGCTGATGCCAATATCATGCTTCCTGTACAGCCCGCAGAACCAGGAGCCAACTGAACCTCTATTGTTTATGAATTACCTAATCTCAGATACCTCTTTATAGCAATGTGAAAACAGACTAATACACTACTGCCGCTGCTGTTAGTGATGATACTACATCAGGCACCGGCTGAGTGATTTACATATGCTATCTCTTTTAATTTTCACAGTGACGCAGTGAGGGAGAGGTGATGTTTTAGAATTGTTTATTTAATTTCATAATTCATATTATCTCATCTCATAAATGAGGAAACTGACAGACACAGGGAAAAAAGTGAAAGCCAAAATTTGAACCTAGGGAGTCTCAGAGTCCAGGATTTCAGCCACTACTTCATCCTGCCTCCAGCTTCACTTGTACTTCCGACAGTGTTTCTGATGGTCAAGCTGAACACCAGTTTTTAAATTGAGAGCAGTGTTACTCTGTTTGGATGTCCAATCTGCTGTGCAGTGGGCCATATGACATTGCAATTCCTTTCTTCAATGGATATGAGCTTATTCAGGTTACACAACCTTGTTACTCACTATGCAAGTTTGTAGGGGACAGAAGATAAAGGCAAAAGATGGTCTCATTATTTGGGTTCTGTAGTTTAGGCCTCACCCAGGTATTCCAGAACATTCCCATTGTAAGGTCAAGACTCTGATCTCTAGAGCACTGAGTGCCATCTGACCAATTTCTAAGGGTTTCAGAAATTTTAACATAGGGAACTATTTGTTGTCCCCAGCCACGATTCCTTGAATCGCATGTTCTATATGTGCATTTATATATTTATTTATCATCCATCCCAGCTAGCATTCCTGATCTTGGTTTACCTCTTCTGCTAGGAAACAGGCACACCTATTTAAAATCACGAACATACATTAGGATGAGTACAAATCATAGCCTTCGCCGACTGGAAGGACTCTTGGAGGCAATTTGTCCCAATCTCCTCATGTTGAGGAAAGAGAGCATAAAATTGTTTCAAATGCTTTAAAGGCATTACACATTGCTGTGCTCTTACCCTTGCGGTGAAGTCCACAGCAGCCGCTCGGTTTAACAGCAACGTGGCTACATTGATATTTCCATAGTGAGCAGCTATGTGGAGCGGAGTGAAGCCACTCTGTAAAGAAAACATAGCAGACGTTCAATTGATTCCTGCCAGCCCCCTGCCTGACAGGCACATATCACAACCCTGCCCAAATAAAAATGAGGAAGCAAAATATGCTGAGGTCTATGTTCCATTCTGTACTAGGTTTCGATCAGTGCCAATTGCTCACAGGGTTTCTAATAAACCCCAAACTTACAGGCAGAAGAATAGCCAGGGAGGAACCAAGGGTGGAGACTGAGCAATTTTAGTAATCCAATAACAGAGCTATATAAAAGCCAACATTTCAAGAAATTAAGATAGAGATGAGAAAAATCTTTATAGCTGATAGCTTGATTAGTGCCGCTGTTTTATTACTGATGATAGAATTGTGCATTGAAACTCAAAATTCAATTAGTTTATATCTTTGATATAGATTCAAATTAACCAACAGTAAACGCCAATTTTAATGACAAAAGCAATTTTGGGGGGAAGAGGTACTACCACAAAATTGGTTTTATCTAATGGGCAATTGTATTCCATGAAGAATCCACAAGTTAATCTCTTTGTTATCCAGTGCCTATTAAATAACACATGTTTTTGGATTGTTTATACCGAGGTCATTTTACTTCCTTAAAAAATGCTAAAACATGCAGCAATTCACTTAGTCCCCAAAGATTGAAACCTTATAGGAACTAGATGCATTTCTAATTTGTTAGCAAGCTTCTTAGCCATGCTAGCTATCTCACTGAGTCTTGTAGAAGGGTGGGTCACATTGACACCATTCTGAAATACCTTTCCTTTTGCTGACACCACAGAGGGTAAGTGTCATGCACAACCCTAAAAAAAGAGTCCTGGATGAGTAGAATGACAGGGTTGTCTGCAGCTTTACATACAGCTGATAAACATCTAAAGTGTCCAGACTCTTCATCTCACACAGCTCTATTGCAATACCCTTAAGAGTCAAGGATTCCTCATCTCTTTCAAACACCAGGTTCAGCTGCAGAAAGCCCTGGTAATCAAACTACTGCTATCTTATCTGGCACATGCTCCTTTGGGGAGAGGAGGGATTGGGGATAAAGCAGGTATCTAGCCTACAGAAGGCGATGCAAAGAAGAAGGGAGAGACATGAGGCAGCAGCACTAAGTCATGGGAAAATGATGATGCAGATATAGACTACACGTATATGCATATATATATATATATACCTCTGTTGTTCTATTCACCACCATCTAGGTTAACACATTTGGAAGCAAAGAGGAGGAAAAAATGAACGGTTAGTTCACTATTGGTGATATGATTGCAGAAAGCTCATGACAGCTAAGTAATGAGGATGGAAGCTCTGATGAAAGCACAATAGGCACAGAAAGAAAGCTAGACTGAATGATGGGCCACGCAACGGCCTAGTCCAAATGCCACATTTCCATCACAGAGACTTTCAGGTACCACATGTCAAGACGATGGGAATTTTTGGCTGCGGCTCTCTTGCTGCTGGCATGCTCTCCGCAGCTGATCTATGCTCAGTGCCTGGCCTGTCATCTTGGATATTAACCAGAGGTTTGTTTGTGTACACTGTCTTTAGCATTTTGTAATTTTTCACCCTGATGTTTGAGCTGAAATGTTGAATATATTCCAAAACTATATTCAAAGGAAAGAAATGATCACTGCATAGAAATTGATTTCTTTTGAGGTGGCCTCCCTTTTAGCACGCATAGGGCCGCATTCCCCTCACCCCCCAGCTTCTCATGTGAAGGGAGGCTGTGCCTTCAGTGGCTAGCTCAGACACACATTGTTCCTCCCTTCAATGAAGTTAAAGGCATGGCATAAGCTTGCCAAGAAGGAGACCGGGTGCTCTTAAAGGTTGTGTGTCTAACACTGGAGAGTTGCATGACAGGCCCGTGTCCCTCGTGCCTCACCTTTGATTCCACATCTGCATTGTTGTCATTCTGCAGCAGCAGGGCGGCGGCTTTCGTGTCGTCTTTTCGGGCCGCGATATGAAGAGCTGGGAGACGCACTTTTCCTTTGGTGTCATTCTCTAGCAGGAGCGAAACGACTTGGTCATGACCTTGTTGCAAAGCCACTGCCAATGGTGTGAAGCCATCCTGCAAATAAATGGATGGGTCAAGATGGGCTCCAATGAATATTTTCTTTTTTATTAAATTAACAAATAAGAAGGCAACCAAGTGACCAAGCATCAATTTTTGTTTGGGGTTATTAAAACTAACAACATATTCGAATGGACAGAAATGTGAAAAGATATTTTCAAAAAATATTTATCTATACAAAGTAAAAAGCACTAAGAAATTTGTAATAAGTTCATGGGTTTTGGTTTTCTTTTCCATTAAAAATTAATATACATTAATTGGGAAAATTTTGAAAATGTACAAAAATACTACATACAAAAGTTGGCATAATATCAATATTCATAAAATAATCTCAGGGCCAGGTGCGGTGGCTCATGCCTGTAATCTCAGCACTTTGGGAGGCAGAGACGGCCGGATCGCCAGAGGTCAGGAGATCGAGACCAGTATGATCAACATGGTGAAACCCCGTCTATACTAAAAATACAAAAATTGGCTGGGGGTGGTGGATGCCTGTAGTCCCAGCTATTTGGGAGGCCGAGACAGGAGAATAGCTTGAATCCGGGAGGCGGAGACTGCAGTGAACCAAGATCATGCCATTGCACCTGTGTGACAGAGCAAGACTCTGTCTTAAAAAAAAAAAAAAAAGAAAAAAAGAAAAAAAAATCTCAGGCTAAATCCAGGCAAAGTTTTCAAAGGAGCTCATTTAAATAAGATGTAAATATTTCTACGGATTTTTGAAAACTGAGATGTATGCCTGTCTGGTTCATTACTGTGCCCTGTTGCCTCGCATATTCCTGGTGCTGTCAGGATAGGTGAATTCATGAACTGTACTCATTGTTGCTTTATGAAAGATCTATAGAGACTAAGGTCTCTAGAGCTAAGAGAAAGACTCTTGGCTTCTGTGACCAATGAGCGAAGACAACACAAAGATCATGCAAAACGTGACTTTATACATTTATTCTGGTTATTGTCTTTTTTCTTTTTAAATTTTATTTTAAATTAAAAATTATAAATATTTATAGGGGTACAAGTGATATTATGATTTATAAATACAATGGGGACAAATCCAGCTAAGTAACATCTTCATTACCATACTTATTTTTTTGTGGTGAGAACATTTGAACTTTATTCTCTTAGCAATTTTGATATGCACATGATTACTAACTCTGTTAATCAAGTTGTGCAATAAATTTCATAAACAGCAAAATAAAAACAAAAACTTATCCCTCCTCATTGACCATTACCTCCTGTCTCCCCATTACTCCCAGTTCCTAGCCTCTGGTAACCACCATGTTCCTTTCTGCGTCTATGAATTTGAGTAAAACATGACTTCAGAATAAGTTCAGACATAAGTACACACATACATACTCTATACATTTTGAATCTTCCCTTTGTGTTGCCCTGGGAGTTGATAAAGGGGACACAGCTACAGATTTCACTGCAGTTAAATTCACTTGTGGATTACCTAGAGTTGCTGAATGTAGAAAAAAAAAGCACAGGGTAGAAAATCCTAGGACTGGCTCACAAATTATAAGTCTGCAATGGTTTCATTATTATATACTCAAAAGGGCATTTTTTTTAAACTAGAGAACTGGCATGCAAGTTACTTATTATTTTATTTGGGTCATGATATTTTATTTCTGTAGTCCTGTGGTAAAGAAAAGCATTTGGAAAACACATAGGAGCACATAGGCACCAAGGTCTTCCTAAAACATCCCTTTCAACATTCCTTCCCTTGCTAGCATATGGAGAAAGGCTCTCATAATTCATTTGATTGAATGCAAATCAGCACACTTATACCCAGGATGTGCAAAACATTGACTCAAAGCACTTAAGGGACATTATTGCTCAGTATTGTCCCCTATAAAATCCTTTCTGCCATTGTCTGTACTGATTATGCAGGTACAGACTTAATTCTCCTCTGACACCTGTACTTATGCTATTTCCCCCCACCCTGAAATGCCCTTTTTTTCTCTATGTATATAAATCCCCTCTACCCTCCATTCTTCAAGATCTGGCTTAAATGCCACCTGTTTCTTTTAACTTTACTACCAAAGACAACAGGAAAAAGGAAAACAATAACATAACCAAAACAACTAGAAGGTTATTCCCTGAAGCCTTAAGAAAGATAAAAAGCAGGGAAAGGCTAGATACATCCAAGATATCACAAAAACGATATCATAGGTTTACACTTAAAGGCAGGAACTTTAGGATATAACAAGAAAAGTAGTCTACATGTCAATGTTAATATATATTTTCATTTTCATAAAGATACATACATGTATCTAATGTGTACATGTGCAAGCAATCGGGTAAAATATTATCTCTAGGGAAAATTAACAGAGATTTCTTGCTTCTTATTGTACTTTCTCATTTATGTAATGTATTACTTTTGCAAAAAAAAAAAAGAAAATATGCATTGTTTAAATAAGAGTGTGGCAAAAGGAAAATTGTGTTTTAAGATTTAATTTTGCATCTCACTTAAAAAACCTGAACAAAAGCTAAGGGGTAAAAATGACAGTCCGCTTCTGTTCTGAATCCAAACAAAATGGCTACATTTCCACTGATGTGAATTTTAAAATTCACAGGATCTATACATAAAGGAAACTACTTTATACCAGAAAATAAACTGCAACTGAGCCGATTAGCAGTGACAAGAATATGTTTCCTGCATAAGCCAATTAAAGACACAAAGATACCAGCTCTAAGGTGTTAATAGCTAAAATTAGCAGCTCCAGATTTTGTTTCAAAACCAAGTTTAAATGGTGTGGTTTGCTTTGTGCAGTTATTCTTAAGAGAAAAATGAGCAGAAAGGAAATGTGATAGAGGCTACTGGAAAAAAGATCCATCCCCTGGTTGCTCAAGGATATCCAGTACCTTGTGAAGCGTCTGAAACATAATAGGTGCTTAATAATTACTCATGGAATAAACGCACAAACAAATATACTGCATGCTTCAGAATCGTAATTAGCAAAAGGAAGATTACATATATATAGAAAAGATATGAGATGCAGTACACAGTAATATAAAAACATTTTAAAAACCACAATTATACTGAAGTCTTGCTACATATATACAAGATTTGAAGTGTGCCAGGCTTACTGAAAAAAATACATTTGAAAGAATTTGGCAATATCCCATCGTATAGTGAATTAAAGATTCTATTAAAAACTTGCTATTTAAAGGATCCTTTAATTGCCCCCTACTGTTTGTTCTGTAAATACAGACTTCTTTATAAATGACACCAATATTATTGCTAATGAGAGAGCAATACAGTAATTAGAATATCATTTGAATAAAATGTCTTATTTCCTGTTGTTCTTATTCTCCAATACCAATAATCCAAAAGAAGAGAAAAAATTCAAAGGCTCAAACATCTCTAGGTAATTAGATGTTATTTATATAGCAATATAACAGCAATCTCCCTGAAGACACGAACGTGACTTATTAGACACAATGTTTCTTGTTTTTTCCCTTAAAACTACAAAAATAATATGAAATTAAATCCATGTAAAAAAGTAAAAACTTTAAAAATATATATCCTTTGCCAAAAGACTGAAGTAGTGATTTGAAGATCTCACGTACTATTTTTCTTTAAGTTAGCTGTAGGGCTTCTTTTTGGGCCTTGAAAACTTAAAAAAGTCCTGGAGAGCTCTGAGAGTTACTGGTAATTGGTTTACAATCTAATTCAAATCTATTAGCAGTAAATTGGGGTTATGTTTGCTTCTAAAGGAGAGATACTTAGTGATCTGTACATCACAGTGTAAAAAAAGAGTACTACACCATCTGCACAAAGAAAGCTATGGAATCACTTTCATTAGGTTATTTACAGTACTTCATATTTCCATCCAAAAATGAGGATGGGTTTTCTCTTAACCAACAGTCTCTGCCTGTCTCTATTTCCCCTGTCCACTAGGACACAATGTGTGTATCGTACTGTGCTTAGAATAGCTACTCTTGAGTGTGAAGAGAGGCACTGCTCTCTGCCTAGTAAATGTTTGTTCTTTTTTGTTTGTTTAGAGACAGGGTCTCACTGTTGCCCAGGCTGGAGTGTAGCGACTACTCACAGGTGCAACCCCAGAGCACTACATCCTCAAACTTCTAGGCTCAAGTGCATCCTGTCTTTCCCTCCTGAGGGGCTGGGACTACTGGTGTGCGCCCTTGCACCCTGCTAAATGTTTGTTGTTTTGGTATCAACCAGTAGTTATTTCCTAACTAGCTTTAAGAATACTATTAAAAAAATAGTATATTCTCATGATAAAAATTCCCCAAAGTACTGATGGGTATAAAATAACAAAATGGGTATAAAAATCCCCAACAGTACGGATGGGTACAAAGGCTCCCTCCGAATTCTCAGGGCAAACCACTGGTAACAATCTACTATGGACATTTTCCTATATCGGTACATAGAGCCTTGTCTCATTTTTAACAGTGCTAACAGCATGTTATTGTCTAAATATATGAACATTTACTAACAGGTTTCTTTTTTGCTTCTTTCAAAGCCAAATAGTTCTGAATAAACAGGATTCTTATTGGTGTAAATTTAGATTCTTTCTGATTTTTAAAAATTGCTATTATTAATTGTGTTGACAAACATCCTTGTATACTATTTTTGCATCCTAATGCAAATATATCTATAATATATATTTGATATATCTAAGATTTCTGTAATATAACTTTTTAGAAGTGGAGCTGCTAAGTAAAAAGGCTTGTAAATACTAGTTTTTTGATAGTTACTGCCAAATGTTCTGTAAAAGTGTTGTAACCAACAATCAATTTCACCAGTATCGTAGGAAAGTTCTGGTTTCCTCTCCCCAACAAATTTTTGTTTTTAGTCTCATGGGCAAAAGATGAGATCTTATTTTTTATCTGACTAATAAATTAGTATTTGACTATAAATGAGGATGATAATTTTTCATATATTTATGTTTGTTTGTGTATCTTTTGTGTGCGCTATCTCTTAATTTATTTAGTGGTTTCCCTAGAAGGTATAATCTCAAAAACTAAGTGAGATTAGATGCAGTGTCTCTATTGCCATCTTTTCTGTGCCATTCAGGAAGCACATCAGCATGCAAGCAAGAGTAGTGGTTTATAATAGAGATAACCCTGCATCTGCCCTAATTCACTGTTTTGTTAGAAATAAAAAATACTCAAATATTGATCCTTTATTATTAGCAATAGATTTCTGGTGACATGCTTAAGTGATTCCAGTCTTCCATTCAGATTAGTTTAAAAAATAAACAACATTACCTAAGACAGTACCAATGGCCTAAATAATTTCCTATTTTTAAATAATTCTTCTATTCTAGACAGCAAAGATTTTTTTCTTCAAATACCACATCTATTTAACACTTAAAAATGTGTAATAGTTTTGGCTGGGCGTGGTGGCTCACACCTGTCATCCCAGCACTTTGGGAGGCCGAGGCAGGTGGATCACGAGGTCAGGAGTTCAAGACCAGCCTGGCCAAGATGGTGAAACCCCATCTCTACTAAAAACACAAAAATTAGCCAGCGGGTGGTGGGCACCTGTAATCCCAGCTACTCAGGAGGCTAAGGCAGGATAATTGCTTGAACCCAGGTGGCAGAGGTTGCAGTGAGCTGAGATCACACCTTTGCACTCCAGCCTAGGTGACAAAGCAAGACTCCGTTCCCCCCTTCCCCCCAAAAAAAGCGGAATAGTTTTATTTATAACTATGAATTAAGTCTAATTAGTTAACTTAAAAAATATACAAATTCAATCATTATAATTAGGTAAACTTAAATTTGGAAAAACAATTTAAAAGTAATGTTTTATTGAAAAGATAGTTCACATCAATTATTCCAAAACAATGATTGCCTTTGCCTATAAGGCAAAATTGTAAGAGATAGAAAAGAATTCTCAAGCAAACACATTAAATATTAAAATAATAGCATAATTATAGCATAGAATCGGGCATTTAAGAGCAGAAAGAGTATCTAAGCAACAGAAGATTTTGAAAAATTAAAAGTAGACTTATAGTAATGTATTTCATGAAAATTATGAACCCACACATTAATATAAAACTTCAATTGAAATACTACTAGTAGGACAAATTCACAACTCCAGGTTTTCAAAATGCCCTATAAAAATGTGAACATACCCACAGGAAAAAAACAGTGTCTTACCTCTGTGGCTAGGCTCTGGCTTGCACCATTGTCAAGAAGAAACTTGACAACTTCCAGGTGATTTTCCTGGGCTGCCATATACAATGGTGTGAAACCATTCTGCAAAATAAGAAAAAAAATGTTTGTCTGCAGCTTTCCAGAGACAATCTATTTTTCCATGGTACTGATGATTTATGCTCCAAGAAGTGCTCACATACAATAAGTTTAATAATACTTTCATATAGATATATTTATTAGAAAACCCAAGCACCATAGCTTAAGCTAAATTCCTGATCTGTGTAATTCAAAATTATATTTCATAATTCATAATTTGAGTATAGATCATAGTTAATAGTTCATAGTTAATAGTCCAAGTATAATTCAAAGCAATTTACCCACTTTAAAGAAATAAGTACACTCACTCAGTCATCAACCACTTACTGAGAGTCTACCATGAGTAAGTATTTTACTAGATGCTATGAGAATATGAAGAAAAACACATTTAGTCATTGTAGCTCCCAAGCATCAATTATCTGTTTTAAATAAACATGTAATATTTTCACACAAAAGTATCTGAACTAGTTTCGACTAGTTCAGGGAGGAATTTATATTAATCTCAATCAGCTTCAAAGCTTTTCAAATAGCTTCAAATAGCTTCAAAGTTACCACAGATGTGGTCTTTCAGAGCAAAAAAGAAATGCCAATTTGCATAATGGTATGATTCAATCTAATTCATAGTCTGTTTTTTTGTAGGCCTCCTTTCTTTGTATTTTTTGCTAAGGTAGTTTGACGTTCAGAATACATATATGTATACATATTATACGTACATACATATGCACATATATTTAGTTTGTGTGTGTGTGTGCCTCTCTGAAATGTGCATTAACTCTCAAAGAATTTGGATTCAAGCAAATTAATATGCATATTACATCTTTTCCTATTAAAAATATGTCGTATATATATTTGTTCTCTAGAATAATGTATTTCATATCTATGAAATACTATACTATTTTAAAATCTTATTGCAAGACATAAGCATCAAACAATTTTCAAACTAGAATTCTTTTGTTTCATTATTATTATTATTTTGAGACAGGGTCTTGCTCCATTGCTCTGTATCAAAATAATAATAATAAAAAACCAATGGAGTGCAGGGGTGCCGTCACAGCTCACTGCAGCCTTAATCTCCTGGGCTCAAATGATCCTTCTTCCTCAGCTTCCCAAGTAGCTGGGGCTGCAGGCATGCACCATCACACCTGGATAATTTATTTTTATTTTTTTATAGAGACTGGGTCTCCCTGTGTCACCCAGTATGGTCTTGAACTCCTGAGCTCAAGCCATCTACCTGCCTTGGCCTCCCAAAGTGCTCGATTACAGGTGTGAGCCACTGCACCAAGCCAGTAAATTCTTTTTGAATATACTTTTCAGAATGCAGTTCTATTTAACTGAATGTTCTAGAAATTTTATTGTATACATTATGCAATTTCAAAGAATAAAAGTAAATATATTCTAAACCACAATGTTACCAAATATTCAACCTTTTGTGATTCAAAAGGATTAGGTTCATTATTATAAATATCAACTACTATATGATTATCTTACTTATCCATAAGTTCGGCCTCTGGTAAACACACTGCTTTTGGCTTTTAACTGGGAATTAGAAAGTAAGTTAAAAAGATCCTTGAGCAGATAAATGTGATGCCACATAACAAATCCACCACGGCTATGTACTTATCAGAGAGTTCCTCTATTCTACTTCCTCTATTTGGCACAGAATTCTAACAAGTTAGGTGATCTAGTTGCCAAGCTCAAGATTAGAAACACAAAATTAGAGGCGGTGGAATGCAACATCACATTCAGTCTTCTTCCTTTTAAACTGTCTACCTGATAATATCTCTGGAGCCCACTGTTACTCTGTTTTATCATGAAACATTCTACCACATTTAAACATGAAGCATGGAGTACTTGGAACACTGTGGGATGTGTGTGTGTGTGTGTGTGTGCACACGCACGCGCGCCCATAGGTCCGTGTGTCTTTCATCTTTGTCCCTCTTCCCAGTGCTATGACGCTATGAGCAAAATTCAAAGGGAGTTTAGGATTATCCTCTTTATATTGCTATTTTCTCATTTTCTAATTGGACCAAAATGAAAGATCATTACATCTTTAGTTAATTTAAATATTCTTTAAACAACAAAACAAGAAAAGAAAAGAAAAGGCCAAAACCAGTATGGCTTTTTCTTATAGCTAAACTAGGTACTAAGCATCTGTCTTCCCTCATCAAGTGCTCTCTCTGAAAGCTGAAACTTCCAGAGGGCAGGTTCAGATTTTTAGAAGTTTTTTTTTTTGTTGTGGTTGTTTGTTTTTTGTTTTTGTTGAGACAGAGTCTCGCTCTGTTGCCCAACCTGGAGTGCAGTGGTGAAATCTCAGTTCACTGCAACCTCCACCTAACAGGTTCAAGAGATTCTCCCGCCTCAGCCTCCCAAGTAGCTAGGACTACAGGCACGTGCCACCTCGCCTGGCTAATTTTTGTATTTTTAGCAGAGGTAGGGTTTCAGCATGTTGGCCAGGATGGCCTTGATCTCCTGACCTCATGATCCATCTGCCTTGGCCTCCCAAAGTGTTGGGATTACAGGCGTGAGTCACTGCACCCGGCCTTCTTTTTTTTTTTTTAATTCCAAAATAAGTGTTTTTCTCTCAGACATGAATAGCAACAAGATATTTATGTCAAGACAAGTAATGCCAGTTCGTTCTCAATGTTGGAGTGGAGGTCTGTGGTGGTCCAAGACTGCCTAAGAAACACTAGTCTATCCACACATCTCTGGCTCTAGTGAGTGTCCACTGTTCTCACAGTTTCCTTCCAGAACCAACCATTTCGGGATCCATGAAGAAAGCCCAGACTCAGGCACTGGGTTTTAAGGTAATGCTTTCTTACAGACCTGGAGCTTCTCGAGAGTTATTCTTAAGAGGCACAACTCTGAAATCATTCTACATGCCTTGTTTTACGATGACAGAAACTGAGATGCACAGAATTAGGACTACTTAGAAATATTTGTAGACAACAGCCACAGCAAGATGCAGCCCTGTAATTAATTGTTTTCCTTTTCCACAATAGCTTTCCACCTTCTTTTTGAGTGCTTGCCATCCTAAGATTATTACCTGAACATTGGCCATTTTCTGAATGGTTACATATTTGCTTGTTTTTTGATTTTTAAAATATTTGTTTATTGATATATAATTTGCATATCATAAAGCTCACCTTTTAAAAGTGTACAATTTAGTGGCTTTAGGTATATTCATAAAATTGGGCAACCCTTCCCACTATCTAATTCTAGAGTATTTTCATCACCCCAAAAAGAAGCCCTATACTCCTGAGTAATCACTCCCCATTTCCCCCTAGTAACCACTAATGCACTTTCTCTCTCTAGTTTTGCCTATTCTGGATATTCTATATAAACAGAATCATATGATATCTGTCCTTGAATGGTCTGATACTATTTCTTTCATTTTTTTAAGAGAGAGTGATATGGTTTGGCTGTGTCCGCACCCAAATCTCACCTTGAATTCTAATAATCCCCAGGTATCAAGGACAGGGCCTGGTGGAGATAATTGAATCATGGGGGCAGTTTCCCCCACACTGTTCTTGTGGTAGTGAATAAGTCTCATGAGATCTGATGGTTTTATAAATGAGAGTTTCCCTGCACAAGCTCTCTTGCCTGCCACCATGTAAAACGTGACTTTGCTCCTTATTTGCCTTCCACCATGATTGTGAGGCCTTCTCAGCCATGTGGAAGTATGAGCCAATTAAACCTCTTTCCTTTATAAATTACTCAGTCTCGGGTATATCTTTATTAGCAGCATGAGAACAGACTAATACAGATAGGGTCTTGCTCTTATTGCCCAGCCTAGTGTGTACTGGTGTGATTATAGCTCACTGCAGCCTTAACATGGGCTCAAGTGTTTCTCCACCCTTAGCTTCCTGAATAGCTAGGACTATGGGCATGCACTACCACATCTGGCTTTTTTATTTTTATTTTTGTGGAGATAGTGTCTTACTATGTTGCTGAAGCTGGTCTCAAACTCTGGCCTTAAGTGATCCTCCTGCTTTGGCCTCCCAAAGTGCTAAGATCACAGGCGTGAACACTGTGCTTGGCCTTCTTATGCTATTTCTGCTATCTATATTGATAAAATGTTTTTGGTGAGTGTTTCATGGTGGAAATCTCAATTTTATAGTGGTCATTTGTAGTGCATGGGTGTTTGTTTTATTTTGCTTTAGTTTTGGTCACCAGTGCCCACACACCAATTTCCCCTTCAGGACAATGCCACCCCTATTTTCTTTCAGAGAATTACTTATTCCTCATTATGCAAGTAGGACTTGTCCGGGATGGACTGAGACAGAGAAGCTTGCCCTTCATTAATTACAGGGTAGACACACATGCAGGCTATCTTCTGTTTTTTCTTTTAGGTCCACCCTTGATTCTCCCTCTCCAGCCTTGATTGACCTGTAGGAACCAGGTCAAAGGCCAAGCCTGCTCTCTTGCTTCTCACTATGTTCTCCCACTCTCCACCCCAGCTATCAGGTTTCCAAAGCTTTCTGAAAGCTTCTTCAGCTTTCTATTCTCTGTGTTCCTCAACTAATTCCAATAAATTCCCTCTTGTGCTTAAGTTAGTTTCTTTTCCTGTAATTCAAATAACACCCCCAAATTACAAATTTTATGTCTCAAGAAATGGTCAAGACATGAGAACACATACATAACCATTTAGTTATGATTCTAGAGAGAAAATTAGAAGTGTTCTTTGGAAAGAGTAAATAAAAATATTGCCATCACTCCCTAGCTCAAAGAGGTTGAGGCACCATTAACTCAATGTGTTGTCATTAGACAACCTAGAGCCATAACTGCTTGCTGTGAAATGGCACGTGGATTGGAAGAATGGTCAGATTTCAAAATAAGAGAAAAAAGTACACCGCTGTTTTTATAATAATTTCCTAACTTAGAACATTTCCAAAACAAAGCTAGCTAAAAAGGAATATATGGGTACCCAATTTGCATTTTCTTTTCTGTAGCAACGACAGACTAAATTCTCAAAAGGCAGAGCAACTTAAGATGGAATGAGTATGCTATTTGAAGTCTGATTTTATCCAATATATTCAATACCTTCTGCTCTGAATGTTTATAGTGGTGCTATTATAAGCATGCAAATCTGCAGACTTATAATTTTGTAGATAGTACTGAGGCATGCTGTCTAATACACATCAAAATAAAATAATAAGTATTCCTATGACTTCGTTTGGAGAAGGGCTTAAATTTCATCCATGAAATTTTTCTATTCATTCTAGTTTTCTATGGCCAGCCTTTGCACATCATAAAGTGCTATTCTTAACTAAGATGTTAAGGGTATGGTGAAAGATTTGCATTGATTCATATATGTTACTAACTTTCGTGAAGGTCAATTAGATTAGAGGTGCGATATAAGGTCACAGAGGCTCAATCTGAACCATACCCAAAGTCCCATACTTGTACTGTCTAACTTTGTCAGGATCCGACTTTCCCACCATAGGGAATATCAGAGTACCCAGAAAGACCAGGGAGGCACTGGCTAACCTAAACGGTCTTACCTTTGCAAACACCACTAGAAAAATCTGTTCACTAAAAATACTTTGGTAGTTAAAATATTATTGGAAACAGACTTTGCTTCTTTATAAATTCAGTTGGTATTTTATATTACAAAGACAGAGAAGGAGAGAAGAGTGGGGGATGTCATTTGACTGTGCAGTTTGAGGTTTTTCAATAGCAAACATTGTTAATCGTTGTTGATATCTCTAATATAAAGCATTAAGGACTTAATAATAGAATTCTTTATAATCACAGTTTAGTCAACTCAATTTCTTTCTCAGAGTAGGACTAAATGACTACTGGAATGTTAAGTACTAAAAGAAAGAGTTAACTTGTTAAGACCTAAGATCAAGGCAATTACAAAAATTACTTTAAAATCTACAAATCCCTAGTTTATAGAGCCTTGATTTATAAGAAGAGAACTTGATATTGCCCAATGCCATTTTTATGTTTAAGATAAGGAGAATTTTTATAGTAAAGAAGAGTAAGGGTTTTTTTTACACTATTTTTTGTTGGTTATTAAATATCACTTACAAGTTAAAATTTCATGTCAACAGAGATGCTGTCTTGAATATTAATATTTCTGTACTGTTTTATGTGCTGCTTCCTAAATGGAGTTGACATCATTGCTTGTTACTCTTTATAACAGTTCCTACCGAAGAGTTGTTACCAGGAATTATCATAGAAACTCCATTCCTCTGCAGGGTCATCTCATTACTTATTCCATCCACAGAACAATGCAGTTCAGAAGGCATATGTGGGCAGGTGTTCAGATGAAGGAGCAAATGCTTTGCTGTGCCATGTGTGGCTGGTAATTCCGAGCACAACTGTAAGTAACAGGGAATTTCACATGTTCTTCTCCCTTACTGCATCATCAGTGTGGAATGTGTATAAATTGAAATTAGAACTGATTAGGATTTTATTTCAACTGCAGCTTCTCCCAAACATTGCCGAGCCAGTTTAAAACTATGGCTACTCTAAGCATTAGTCAATAATGGTGTGATGCTTGAAAGAAGGAGGTCGATTTTTTCCTCCCTGGAGAAAATAATAAAAGAAATGAAAATGGATTAAAGAGTTTTCCCACTATCTCAGAGCTTAAAACTACCTAGCCACATTTCAGTAAAATATTATTGGGGTACTTTGAAAAACATCCCTTTAAAAGCACGATGCTTCTATGGTAGTAAGCTGGTCTGTATCTCTCCCAAAGTACCATACTTGTTGCTATTCAATTTTACATCATTCCTTTCTGGAAAAGCGTTATTACTTCACGGGAACTCTCCTACGGAATGGGAATAATTGGCATAGATCATGTGACAAAGGTCCAACAACAGGGAACTAGAATGAATTTAGAGCAAATATACAAGAACCATGCAGTTGGAAGCACTGTGCAGTTCCTTTTCTTTGACTCTGACATTTGATGGCATCAGAGTTATCATTGCTATGTCAGTAGTAAGCAGGGGAGGAAGTCACTGCAATTCTGTGAACCCATAAAACAGAGGAGACTCCCAATATCCAAAGATAATCGTGCTAGAAAAGCCTGGAAAAATCAAGTGCATTTAAAATGGAGAGCAAAAGTCCACAGTAAATAATTTTTTAAAGTTTGATTCAGACTTACTCTTAAAAGATAAAACTGGAAATTACAAAAATAGGCTTATATAATTTAATAAAATGTAAGTTACAACTGGATTCATGTATAAGTTCTCAGAATGAACAAAGACTAAACCAAGTGTTATTTTTCCCAACAAAATGATATATGTTGACATTCTTCACTTTTTAATTTTCATAGCATAAGCAAAAAAGACCATCTTTTGGGAGAAGTATTTGCCATCCAAAGATCTCACTTATCTTTTTGTCTTCATTTAATCTATGTATTTTCAAATCATTCCTATATGAAACTGCTGTCAGGAAATCATCCTAACTTTTCACACACTTCCTAGCCGAATACTGCCAGAGTGCCACGTACCCACAGCTCAGCTGTGCACCCAGAAGTTCTCCAATATCACTTTCCTTGACTTCAGGAAACTTAAGTGTCTTTGTCAAAACTTGCAGTTTTGTTCTGCAATCAATTTGTTCAATATCCAACATCCCTGGGGACACACTGACAAGTAAGGATGGAAGTCAGCATTCGACTGGAAGGAATGTTTGAGTGGGAACCAGTTTTAAATGCAGTCATGTCCTTAGTGAATATTTTAAAATTATGATGATGTTTGCTTTCCTACATGACCTGTCTGTGGAGATTCAAATAATGAATACTTGAATAATGAGGACCTATATTTTTAAACAAAATAAAGCAAAGTTAATTCTTTTAGATTCAAAGTCTATCAAATGATAACCTATTGGTGTTCCTCTTAGAAATTCATGAACGACCATGTAAGATTTATAGGAGGACCTATGTTCCTTACAAAGAATCTGAAAATTTTTATTAAACTTGAGGACTTTTAAAGTTCCTTCTGCCTGTTTTTAAAAAGATTGAACCTAAGCTAGCATCATAAAATAGTGTAAGACCCTGCATTACAGATACTCTTTAAACATTTGTGTCTATGACTAGCATCTTTTATAGATGGGCCGCTTTAAAAATCTCTCTCTCACACACATATATATTGCAAATGAAAATACATATGAATTTAAATAATCTGCAATAATTTAACTTTATCTTTTGGAGACAGAGGCTTGCTCTGTCACCCAGGCTGGAGTGCAGTGGTGCAATCTCGGCTCACTGCAACCTTCGCCTCCTGGGAACAAGTGACTCTCGTGCCTCAGCCTCCCAAGTATCTGGGATTACAGGCATGTACCATGATGCCAGGCTAATTTTTTTGTATTTTTAGTAGAGACAGGGTTTCACCATGTTGGCCAGGCTGGTCTCAAACTCCTGCCTCAAGCGATCTGCCCGTCTTTGCCTTCCAAAGTGTGCAATAATATAACTTTTTAAATACAGTTCTTAAGTATTGTGTTCTTAGAGGACATGTGAACTAAGCAAGCACCTGACCCAAAGAACATTGCTTGTAAATGATAACAAAATGTCTGTGGCATGGAGTTGTAGGCTTACCTGAGATTGTGCATTGACATTGGCTCCATTTGTAACCAAGACTTTTACCACCTCTGCTTGCCCAGCCAAAGATGCGATGTGCAATGCTGTGTTTCCTTTCTGTGAAATGAAAGTCAAGATATATCAGCTCATCGATCTTTTGAATTTTCCTGTTCTCCCCAAAGAGAACAAATTTGACAAATATCTTATGAGAGTTGTGCCCCCATTCTTACTGAGGGCTGAATCCTCACAGAACATGGCGAGTGGCACAAAAAGCATTAGATATGTGATACTGACCTTTGTAGCTGCGTCCACATTGGCTTCTCTCTGTAGCAGCTCAGAAACAACTTCTACATGGCCTTCTTTGGAAGCGAGATGGAGAGCGTTCAACCCATTCTGATTAAAAGTAAAGGAAAAGCTTTACTCAGCAGGTTGAAAATAGAGCAGTAAACAACCTACCAAGAACTCCTGAGATATTATAATGTCCCACCTGATGATCACTTGCATGTGTGCAGTGCAGGAACTTGAATCTTGAATTAGGAATCAAAGTACTTCAAAACTGGATGGGTTGTTCTGTTATCATTATTTATTAAATTTTAGAAATTAATTATTAAGGGACATATGCTGACATTTCTGAATGTTCCTCTAACAGAGAATAATTTGACAATGACAAGCTAATAACATTCAACGGAAAACTCACAAAAAAATAAAGTCTTTAAGGAGTTTGAAGTCTGGATTTTTGGAATTTTAAGTAAAAAATTCAGCAATAACTCCAACTAACCTGATTGCAAATATTGATGTCAACTCCATTTTTTATGTAGTCGAGGGCCTTTTCAAGGTGTCCAGCTCTAGCTGCTCTTAAGTAACTTGCATTGGCATCAGACTAAAATAAAAAAGAAAAACATTTTGATGAAAAATGAAGCAATATTCATGTTTATAAACTAGCCAGCTAAAGATCCAAACTAAAATAATTGAACTCTTTTATTTCTAACATGAAAATATGAATAAAAGTTCCTTGTAAAAATAACCAGGAAAAGGACACATCTTTTAAAAGTTAGTTTCAAGAGTACAATGTTATCCCTTGTGTGATGTCAGAATTCCTTCTGAATTGAGAGAGAAAATTTCCTATAATGTATAGGCACCTTAAATCAACACACAATTTCCAGAGGGAAAAGAGAAATTCTATAACTTATTGATAATTACATTATGAAGACCCCACTATTTTCCTGTAGCAGAAATGTAACATCTATTCCTTTTATCCACATCTACCACAGCGATTTTCTCTATTAATAGATTCAAAATGGCATTCTTCTTCTTCTTAGAGACAGGGTCTCACTCTGTTGCTCTGGCTGGAGTGCAGTGGTGCAATCACAGCTCACTGCAGCCTTGAACTCCTGGGCTCAAGTGATGCTCAGCCTCAGCCTGCTGAGTAGCTGTGACTATGGACATGCGTCACCATGCCAGGCTACTTGTTTATTTTTTAGAGACAGGGGTCTCACTGTGTTCCCAGGCTGGTCTTGAACTCCTGGCCTCAAGCAATCCTCCCACCTTGGCCTCCCAAAGTGTTGGGATTATAGGCACGAGCCACCATGCTTAACCCATTTTATGTTGTACTTAATAGTCTAACAGAAATTTGCAGGCAATGATGTTCTACTGGATTTTCCTACAGTACATAGCCATACGTAGGAGCAGCAGCAGAAAGAAATACATATAAAATTTCAAAACAAGACATGTAATTCACTCATTGAAAGCTTGCAACATTGAACTACTGCTAAACTCTAACATCTATAATTTCATAGTTGAAACCACCTACTAATGAAATCTCTGATAGAAAGATGGTGAGAGGAAAGACACAGCAAAGCTGGGCCCGCAAAATTTGTAAAGAAGTCTTGCTTAATACAGTACAATACAAAAGCAGGTTTTCCTGAAAGAGCAGCCAAAAACATCTTGTCACCAGTTATAAATGCAATCATGCAGGGTATGGCTTAAAAGAGAAAAGTGTCTTCTTTCAACCATATGGTAAACACCACCTTCAAAGGCTTTGTTCAAATGCCACCTCATCTGTGAAGCCTGCCCAGATCCCCCAGGTAGAGTTTAGTTTCTCAGTGCTCCCAGCATTAATTTCATTGAACTCTCTTTGTATTTACTACACAACATCACAGGTTTTGGTATACCTGTCCTTCTTCCACCCTAAATTATGAGCCCCTTCAGAATAAGCAGAGGAGGCAGATTAAGGAGTAGGCAACTGGAAAGCAGCCAAGATGCCAGTCTTTAAGAGAGGAATGCTAACTCTTTCATGGAAATGTAATTGAGAAGAAGAAAGTTCTACCCCTCAGAAGGGTCTTTGGTTCCAGTGTGGGTCAATTCACTAAGAGTCAACTTGCTCAGAACCTCAGAGGAGAGGCCACTGCCTCTGGAGTCACCTGCCCCCTTCTCTTTCACAGTAGTGAGCCTCTCTCAATCACTACTGTGCCTCTAAATTGGGGCTTCTCAGCCTCAGCGGTATTGGCATTTTGATCTGAATAATTCTTTGCTGTAGGGGACTGTCCTGTTCATTGTCCAAAGTTTACCAGCATTTTCTACTGACCAGGTGCCAGTGGTATCCCCTATTTGTGATAACTAAAAGTGTCTCCAGAATTGCCAAATGTCCCTTGGGGGAGGGGGCAAAGTCTTCCTAGTTGAGAACCACTGCTTTAAATAAACAGTAACCCAACTTACATAAAGATTGTACACTTAAGGAGGCTTAGCTCTTTGGCCTGTTTGGGTTGCCACAAGCCTTGACTCAGCACAAGGCATTGTGACTCCATGTGTAATATTCATCTTACTGTTTCCCCTGCAACTGGAAGCATTCTTGGCATATAGCAAGTGCCTATAAGTTTTTTGTGAATGAATGCATCAACAAATAAGTAAATTGGGTAGAAATAACTATTAATTAAATTATTGCCTGGAATAATACAGGAGGCTTTATTAGCAGCAGCAGCAGTTTAAGTTGAGAATCTGATAGCTACCAGAGATTACAAACTAAGTCACCGAGTCAGGTGTCTGAGGGCACACATAGCTATTACTTAAAATAACATAAAATTAGAATTTGAGATAAGCAGGAAAATCATTTAATCAGAGCAGAGGGTTAAGCAGATGACAAGAGATAAAGGTTCCAGTTAAACAAAGGACAAATAAAAGTTTCCAGGGATTTAAAGAAAAACGGAATGCAGTTTTTAAAGAGGTTCACTATTTAGAGGTTAGTTTTTTGTTTATAAGTTCAGTTAGAACTAAATTAGCCACGCAAGGATGGCTCATTGCACCACAAAATATCATCTTCTTTGTGCCTGTTCAATGACTTATCAGTGAATTTGCCCAGAAGGGCTCTGATGCCGTTCTGGGAACAAATGACATCAGTCTGCCTGGATATTTCAACTGCCGGAGATAACAACTGTGAGTTAAGCATCCCAAACTCCAACATGGAGTACATAACAACGGCAGCTAAGGAAGTTAAAAAAGAGGTATTATAATTCAAGAAAAAAGCCTTTGAATTGATCCCATATCTGGAAAGATTTAATAATTCCATGCACTGTCCATTTTGCTCTCAAGTTTCCTCAGAATCTTCCTATCCAAACCTCTAAAACAAAACAAAATCAGTATAAAACAAATCTTCAAATTCAGCGGTTCTCTACCTATCTGGGATCTGGATTCTTTTGAGACTAATAAAGGTGGCGAATAAATTATCTTCCTTCAACAATTGCACACACACACACACACCAAATCTACATCTGCATACACAATTTGCACATAATTTCATGTGGCTCAGGAGTGCTAAGCTTGCTCGTGAACTTGCATTTAAGAACTCCTGCTCTACTGATACAAAATTCGCTGGTGGACGCCTTCATTATATCTATTTCATTCAATGACCCTGATATCAAACAATTCTCTGAGATAGCTAATTGACCGCCTCAGAATTTTAGGAAGCACAAGCAGAAACAGAAATTAATTTTCTTCACTTTTCTTGGCCCTGTTACATATCAACATGCTTACCACACCAAAACCATAACAACCACCCACTTCAAATAAAAAGGGGGAAAAGGTAGGGAAAAAGCAAGAAGAGGTGAATGAAGGCTGCCCTGAAGAAAACTTACATCATAGGAAGAGACATTACAAAGCCCACAGAAAAAGAACCAATAAGTTCCTCCTTTTAGCCACTGGCAAACAAAATAGCCACCTCTTCCTCAAATATCTGTTGAATGTCTACTGCATGTTAGGCATTGTGTCAATATCTGGATACACATTGGTGGAACAAAATAAATGTGGCACAAATAATGACTTATTTGCTTTCGTTTCACAGCTTCTTACTCTCTCTCCTCTAAAATAACCTTGCATAAGTGGCAGGGCAAATATTGGATTCTTAACCATTTCCCCCCCAATTTTGCCCATAGAGAATATATTGTTGTTTATATCCTTCATGTAAAAAACACATGAATTTTGTACTAGACTCAGTATCAGTGGGTTGTATCTCATTGCCATCATTTCATGGAATAACTAAGAGTTACTCTTAACACAGTCTATAGCTTGTTTTTTTTAACCTTTTGATAACCTTGTATCAAAACAATGCCTCTTTTGATGCTATATCTAAGATGCATCCAAAAATGTCAACAAATTACTATGGAGGAAATTAGGTTCAAAGACAAGCTTAGTGCAGCCACATGGAAAGTCACACAGACAAAGCCACTGCCTAAGGAATTAGTTGCACAAAAATGAATATGAACAGGTTGTTCAGCACTTTTTTTTCCTCTGGGTGACCAAAATCTGAGGAATTTGGAAATGAGAGTTTATTTTGTTACCATTTAATGTCCTGTCTACTTAGTCATTTTACTAGAAATATGAATCATGTATGTTTTTCAAGGAAATAGCTTCAGGGATAGAGTCAGGCATTATTATGCATTAATCTAGTAACTCAGCATCTTTACCGGCAGTGGAATATTGATATTATTCAGCAGAAAGCAGTTATTGGAAAGAATAAGCATTTTCAGAGTGCCAACCTCAGTCATACTTCATACCTTTGACTATAAGCTAGACATGATTACAAGCACTTAATATTAACTTAATTATATTATCCATCACTTAATATGTATTAATTTTATAAGTCCTTATATTAATTTATGTAATCCTTATAACAGTTCCATTAAGTAATGTAGTGGGTTGAATGGTGTCTCCCCACAACTGATGTTCATTAGGAACCTCAGAACATGACTATATTTGGAAATACAATCTTTGCAGTTGTAATTAGTTAAGATGAGGTCACACGGGATTAGAATGGGCCCAAAATCCAATGACTGGTGACTTTATAAGAAGAGAAGTCA
The DNA here is from genome assembly GCF_006542625.1 of Nomascus leucogenys. Taxonomy (NCBI): domain Eukaryota; kingdom Metazoa; phylum Chordata; class Mammalia; order Primates; family Hylobatidae; genus Nomascus; species Nomascus leucogenys. The sequence continues at coordinate 10,315,337 of NC_044398.1, forward strand.
CATGTACACATAAGAGAGATGATGGCCAAGTGAAGAAAGAGGCAGAGACTTGAGTTATGCTACCTCAAGGCAAGCACCACCAGAAGTGGGAAAAGGCAAGGAAGAATTCTCCCCTAGAGTCTTTAGAGGAGGTGTGATTCTACTGATACCTTGATTTTGGACTTCTGGCCTCCAGAACTGTGAGAGAATACATTGTGGTTATTTTAAGCCACCCGGTTTGTGGTGGTTTACTATGTCAGCCCTAGCAAACTAACACAAGTACGTACTATTACTAGCTCCATTTCATAGATAAGAAAATTGAGCTGCAGGATGAGTGATTTTCCCAGGGACACAGAGCTTGTGAATGACAGGGATGCAAACCCAGTCTGGCTCTGGAGTCTAGGCTGTTAATCACCATTCTAAAAAAGGGCTTAATACATGTTTGGTCTATTCCAAATGAGAATTCTTGGCTCATTCATTCATTCATTCATTCATTTTCCATCAGTCCATCGATTTGTCTATCCATCCATTGAATTAACTATTTTAGGCACTTTCAGGTATATCTTCCATGGATCAGAATTTCCTCATTGAGTTTATTATGAGACTCAAGATCAGGCTAACAGTGGATCACCTGAAAAAATGCAGACTGGAGACCCAGTGAGTACATAACATAGCTCTGCTCCTTTACTTCTAAACTTTTCTGAGGGGCAGGGGCAATCTCAGGAGCCTGTTTCTACTTGATGTGCCAATTCTCTAATCTTTCCCCATTACCTCATCTTCCCAGCTACCTGGAAGCATTGTGAAGGGTCAGATGATCCTTCCTGTAAACTTCAAATTCTTTTTTTCTACTGATGCCCTGTCTTCTGCCTACCAACATAGAAAACAAAACAAAACCCAAAATACAAAAAAGTTTCCTTCCACTTTTCTACCCAGCACCCCCTTGCAAGTGATGATCGCCTCTATTTCCCAGTGCAGTGGACTAGATAAGAACCAAAGCACTGGAATCACATAGCCGAATCTGTGTTTCAGCTATTCTACCTCTTAGTGTTTGGCAAGTTTTTAAAAATATCTATGTACCTCAGTTTTCACAGCTGTCAAATCAGAATAAAATAACCTACTGTTAGGATGAAATTAGATAACTCAGGTAAAGTAATTAACAATGTGAGTGCATAGCTAGGCACTCAATAAATAGATGTTTATGAGTTCTCCTTTAAATATCAAACATTTTGAAAGATTGGTGTAGGTTCACACTGACTTATATCCTTAATACTAATTCATATTTGCATTTCTGGCAATATGGTTTCTCTCACTAATCAATACTGTCTCTCTGTATAAAATCACCAATGACCTTCTAGTCATCAAGTTCCATGACTTTTAAGTTTCTCCTCTTGTAATGTTTGACAGTACCAATCACTTTCTCTTTCTTGAAAATCTTCCCTCAAGCTTTTCTTCTGTCATCTCTTTGTTCACTTCCTTCTGTGCCTCACTGCCTCAACCCATCACTGAAAATGTGCAGAATTCACATTTCTTTCCTTTCCGCATGCTCTTTCTAGGTGACCTCATCGCTTCTATGGCTCCCACCATTCTCTCTAAGCTCAGCATTCTATATCCACGTGGTGCTCATCCTCACCCCAAGACATTTCCATGTCCCACAATTCCCTCACTCAACAACAGCAACAACAGAAGTGTGCTGAGATATATAATGCATCTGCCTGCAACCAGATGCTAACGACAGAAATATGAACAATAGATTTCCTGGTTTTTATTTAGACATCTCAAGATTATCCTAGCCACCCAGGCATGCAATCTTGGTGTAACTCTCTGATTACCTTTTTCTCTTCACTCTCTCCCTCAAACCCCCTTCCAGAAAGTTATGTGTACACATCTGATTCAATATTCTGTCTTAGGGACTTTTTAAGTTCTCCTTTCTCCTTTTTTTAAAAAAGTATTTATCATGATGCATGTCATACGTTTAAAAATACATAAAACAGATATGAACAGTTTAAAGAAAAATCATTAGATAAACACCCACATACCCACTATTCAGCTCAAGAATGCAAGTTACAAGCGGATTTGAAGACTCCCAATGAGTCCCTTCTTGAGTGGTTCTCCTAAGGCATCCTCTGTTTTAGTTAATCACTCTCATGCCTTTCTTTACAGTTTTAACATTTATGTACCCCTCCCTAAGCTAAATATTATGTAATTGACTTAGTCTTAGTACTTAAGAGTCTTAGTACTCTATATAAGTAAAATTATAGATTATGTATCATTCTGTCTTTTTTTGTCTAATGTGTTTCTTAGAGTCATCCCTGTTGACATGTAACATGTGGGTAATTTATAATTGCTAACGTAGAAGAGTCCATTATGTGATTATAACACAATGTATTTATCCACTGTAGAGGTGATGGACATTTGTCTTGTTTCCAGTTTGGACCCACTATGAAAGATACTGCCATTAATATTCTGGCACTAGTTGGGGTGCATAAGGGCAAGAGTTTTTTAAATCTTAGGATCATAAATGCTGGGTCACTCAGTATGTGCTTATTCAGCTTTACTAGTTAATTTCTAGTTAATTGTATTTCAAAGTGATTGCACCAATTTACATTTCCCTGGCTTGTGACTGTTGCTTGTGACCTCATATTCCTTAGAAACTAATCTTTGGTAATTCTTTAATGCCTGGATTAATGTTGTCATATTCCAAAGAGAAATTTGAGATTGGTTCTGCCAGTTGCCTAGAGGCACTATCAACCCAAGATTACTTTAAAAATAAATGCTTGGCTTGAGGCTTTTTGTTTTTGTTTTTGTTAAGACTACACGGATAAATTTAGATCTCAAACTGGTATAGATATGAGGGATTCCTTGTGGTTACAAATTCTCAGGACAGATTTTTTTCTCTTCCATCTGGTGACAAATGGGGAGAGGAATGTTTTTCCTGTCTCTTCTGTATGGTGGGTTTATTTCTTGTGCATTCTTATATTGGGGCTCACCATTTGGGGCCCAGGTTAATGTGGGGTCTCTTATTAGACTATCCACCTTGGGCATGTCCTAGGCTTTGTCTCCTGTACTCTGTACTCATACAACCAAGTAAAACAGTTTTTGCTTTCACATATATATATTTTTAAATCTCTACAGGCCTCTTACTTTTAAAGTGCTAGTTCAAAGACGCACTTCAAAAGAATTATTTTTATTGTTTTCCTAACTTCTTAGCTTTCCCTACAGCTGAAAATATGCTCACCTTCTTTTTCCTCATTCATCCTTCTCCCTGGCCCGTTCAGGCCCTTGCTATATAATGCCCAGGTCATTTAAAAAATCTCCAAGAGGCTGTAGTTGGCACTAGTTGAATCTGCTGGAAGCACTGAACAGTGTATAAAGAGCCACTGAGGGTTCTAAGAAAGTCAAGACAAGGAAAATAGCTGCTATTAAATGAGTGCCTACTATATACTTGGGACCTCACTAAGCATTTTACATGTATTATTATTATGCACTATGTCTTATTATACATGTATTATCATTTATTTCTTAAGTATTCAATCAAAACAGGAATCTCATTACAGAGGCAGAAACCTTTCTTAAAAATTAAGTGGCTTGCCAAAGGTCACATAACTAATAAGTAAGCAGCAAGGAATGAAACCCAAGACTGCTTGATAACAAGCCCAGGCTCTTCCTTCAACACCAGGGGTTTTCCAGTTGAGTTCTGTGGAGCCCAAAAGTTTAGAAACACTGAGATCAAGGGTAGGGCTCAGTGAGCAGAGTTGTGTGTGCCTATCTTCAGTTTTGCCCCAAATAGGTCTACCCTTATCTGTTTAATATATTGCTGTTTTATACCATATCTCATTTGTTCAAATGTTGTTGCTTTTAAACCATAATATCCAATCCACTTCTATGGCATAGGCTCACAGGCCCTTTAAAGCCTGTCCCAAACACATACTTCCAGCCTGAAACAAAACATGAATCAACACTAATCTTGAAAGCAACCTAGATATCTTTTTATTCCTCAACTGCCCCCTATAATTTCTTGAAACTGTGACTTCACCCGAGACATTGGTAATAACAGTTATGCCCTGCTAGTAATTCTCACCAACCCTCCTCACTTTCCCTCCCCGACCAACAGACTCACCTACTAAATTCTGGGTCCAGCTCAAAGATCCCTTCATATTTGCTACTTTCCCTGATAAACACTAGGCATGACCCCTTCTCACTCTGGACTCCTACAGCACTTGGTCTGTTCTGCTTAGGATTACATATCCTACAGAGATGGATGATAATCTTTTTTAGGGTAGGTCTTTGTCCTAATCTAGCTGTGCACACTGGAGCCTGAATTCATGGTAGATTAACCTACAGAAGTTCATAAAGTCAGAGAAGCTCATTGGGAAGGGCCATTTCTGCATCCTGTTACAGCTGGGAAAACAGCTGGTAGGAGGAGGCAGGACTTCAACAGGGGATTTGGTCAGTGGAGAATAAAAGGAAGAAAAGGTAGGTAGAAATAAAGAGCCAGAAAGGTTTGAGGAATTGTGAATAGACAATCTCTGTGAAAGGGGATTCCCCTGGGAGAGGGGAGTAGGCGAAAAGGGCAGGTTCAGAAGAGGTTTGGAACACCAGATAAATCTGATTTAACTTCGCCATAAAGATACCAGGAGGAAATAAAGAGTTTTGAGGAGTGAAAAGACATCATTAAAGCTACATATTGACCCAATTAATTGACTTCAGATATGAGTGTGGGAGGAAATGGAGATAAGATCTGTAGGTCCTTGTTGTCAACCCCACCGTGCCTCAGGGATCTCCCAGGTAGGAATAACACACACACAGACACACACACACACACAGACACACACACACATGTCACAGCCAAGGGATTCAGATTCAATTGGTCTGAGATGGGACGTTTTGATCAATGCCGCTCAAACTGATCTCCTTTGGTGGCACATTAAGTTCTCCTTCACCAAAGGAGAAAGCCACTGAAGTAGGTTACTGTGAAAATATGGTTGTATGTGACAATGTGATGAGAAGACCGGGGGTGGGGGGCTAGCTGTGGAATGGACAAGAAAGTGATATAAGAGGCATTCTGAAGATATACTGACAGGCTTCTAATTTAACATACAAGATTAAGATCTCAAGGCCACATTTTAAATTCTTCACTTTCATAATTACCTCCCCCGACCCTTTTTCATCTATGCCCTGACTTTTTTTAAATTTTTTTTTAAAGAGATGGGGTCTTGCTCTGTTGCCCAGGCTGTATTCAAGCTCCTGGGCTCAAGCAATCCACAGCTTCTGGCTTATGCAACCCTCTTTCTTCTTCTCCCCTCCCCCTTTGTCTTTCTCTCTCCCTCCTTCTTTCTTTTTCTGAGACAAGGTCTCACTCTCGCACCCAGGCTGGAGTGCAGTGGCATTATCATGGCTTGCTGTAGACTTGATCTCCCCAGGCTCAGGTGATCCTCCCACCTCAGCCTTCCAAGTAGTTGGTACCACCACACCTGGCTAATTTTTGTATTTTTTGTAGACATGGGTTTCAGCATGTTGCCCAGGCTGGTCTCAAGCTCCTAGGCTCAAGTGATCTGCCTGTCTCAGCCTCCCAAAGTGCTGGTGTGAGCCACAGTGCCCAGCCTTATTGCCCCTGCTTTTCATAACCAGAAACTAAAGATGAGAGGCTTTGCTTGGTAGCATTGAGAAGTAATTTTTGGTGAACAAAGTAACATGAGTTTGAAAATTATTCTCCATCAGAAAGGGGACTTGAATTTTTCAAAATCTAAAATGTGTTTATTTAGAATAAGATAACGTCCAACAAAAAATTAGTCTAACGACTTGAAAGGCCCATTCTTCTGTGTTTAAGGCTTTCGTGTGGGACACAGAGCTGTGGCTCTGCCCAAGCACATGAGAGGGGAGCCAAAGGGTGTATTTTTTTTTTCCTATGAGAGTAGAGCTGAGTCACTGGGACATGGCCATCCCGATTGTGACCACTCAGTTGCCAGATATTTTAGAGTAAGATATTGTGCACTGATATTTTTATAGATATCTTGCACAGTGATCTAATTTCCCACCAATTTCAAAAGAATGCAACCAATTACACAAACGAAAACAACGGTGACATTCATACTATAATCTGCCGCCTGTCAGTAAAAACCTTGGATCTTTAAGAGAATGGTATTTCTCTTTTTAAGAGATTGGTCTGTATCAGCAAATGCATTATTATCAAGCACGTGTTTTGGGTGTGGAGATCTTAAATAAAGGGCAATTTTATGTGCCTTTTTCATGGTAAGAGCTTGAAAAAACTTGAACCCTTTTAGTTAGGAAAGACCTCAGATTATTAAGCTTTTATTCTTTTTTTTACTTAATTGCTATCCAGTTATTAGAAATAAACCAGCATTTCTCATCCATAAATCAGCCAGAAGAGGATTAGAGAGGGGGTTACTTAACCAATTAAAAAAATGCTTCCAAATTTCTAAAGGTGGTCTATATTAGTAATAAACACTATCAAAACTAACTGAAGTAAAAGGGGCTGGCTCCACAGATTCTCTCTGATTGCTACAAGGCTGCCTTTGCATGGATTTTGCTTGGAAGTCCCCTCAGTTCATCCCTGAAAATGAGGTCACTGTCCCCTAACACATGTTAGGCATGGTTAGCATCTTTGCACTGGGACCTGTGCCAGAAAGGCCTCTGCTGGTGCCCATTTCAAACCTGCTGGGGTGTCTGTGCACAGTGGCCACTCTCATGCTGAAAGGCAAAACAACATTCCCATCTTTATCTTTAAATAGGGGGGGAGTGGGAACCAGTTAAAAAAAATACAGTGCTGGCAGGCTTTTGTTTTTGTAAAGGCAGTGTTTTCACGAGATTTACCTCGCCATGTGCTGATAAAACATACCCTCATCCAGTCTGTCCACTATGATCTGGTTTACATCAAAAGGAGGATCTAGAATTCAGGCCCTGGGGGTACTTTTTCTCACTCAGAATTCAGACCCCTAAAAATTCTCTTGGAGACTGATTAGCAACGCAAATAAATACAGAGAAGAAAAAAAATTTTCCCATAGGAGGAAAAACACATGTCAGGTACTGGTGGGTTGGGTGGGTATTTCTAATATTCCTCAACATAAACTTGATTATGTTCAGCTGCAAAATAGGATTTGTGTTTGTCACAAATTTTCTGATAATATAAAGTAAGATCTTAAAAAGCCAGTTTCACTTGTCTCTCAGAGGATATAAAATCATACGTATCAGGAGAGGAGAATTTGTGTCTTAATAATATGAGGTCAATATAGTAACATTTTGTCCTGATTTGTACCAGGCTATGGCCAACTATTTTGATTTCAAACTATTTTGACTCAAAACTTTCATTTTCCTTACACTATGGAAGTTGCAAGGTATCTTACTGTGCTGCAGACACAAAGTCACTATGCTGTATTAGGCAGAAAGCCATAAATGATGTAAGGAAGTGGTAGGACGATTTGACTAGATGACAAGCAAGATCCTCCCTGCCCTAAAAGCTCCATGATATTATGCAATGTGCAAATGCTTCCACTGCTAATGGTAAGTGTTTAATTTTCCAAACAAGCAAAGATGGAGCAGTGTTAATAAAAGTTCTACTGTGGCCAAGGTACCTAACCCAAGATGTGAAAAGAATTATAGCCCTTTATCCAAGATATGTTTCTTTCTTTCTTTCTTTTTTTTTTTTTTTACCCCTAGACAGTCTGTCTCTATCACCCAGGCTGGAGCTCACTGCAACCTCCACCTCCCAGGCTCAAGCAATCCTCCCACCTCGACCTCCCTAGTAGCCGGGTCTACAGGTACAGACCGCCACGCCTGACTAATTTTTGTAATTTTCAGTAGAGACGGATTTTTGCCTTGTTACCCAGGCTGTTCTTGACTTTTTGGGATCAAGTAATCTACCCACCTTGGCCTCCCAAGTGTTGGGATTACAAGTGTGAGCCACTGTGCTCAGCTCAAGATGTTTTTCAAATTTAAAATTAAAACGAATTATTCGACTTTATTTCATTAGGAAATTTTAGGACAGCATGAGTTTGCCTTTACTTGGGTTAAGCTATACAACAGGAACAGACAGGTCAACCTTAAAATTAATAAAATATTTATATTTGGTTATTCTGAAATCTAAAGATTCAAATAAATAAGCCTGGAAAATAACCACAGATGGAGAAACCATTTCTGCAAAGTATGTTTTGCAGGTGTATTCATTACGACTCTTTTGAAACCTCTGCTGTGTTTGAACCTGTTTCTGATTACCTCTTGAGACAAAGAAGCATGAGAGAAATAGTAATATGTTGCTCTGGAAAAAAAAAGTCTATCCATTGCATTCTCAGGGCTAAGCAATTCAAAACATACAGCAGCCCTGGATAATTTTTTTTTCTTAATACACGCTAATGGAATGTTAATATAAGGAAGATTTAGTCCTTTGGAAAAGTGTAATCATGTTTATTTCAGGGCATTATTTTCCACATTGAGTTAAAATGAGATAGTAATCAAAGGTTTAATAAAAGAGCAGTTAATGGTTTGTAATCTGTAAGTGTTCTATATGCCAGCCTTCCCCAAAATACCTAAAGTATTTTTCATTTGTTTGGCAGAAGGCATGTGCTGAACAAAAAAAACATAAAGCCACTGGGATCCTAAACTTTCTTTTTTTCTTTCTTTTTCTTTTTTTTTTTTTTTGACAGAGTCTCACTCTGTTGCCAGGCCAGAGTGCAGTTGTGCAATCTCAGCTCACTGCAACTTCCGCCTCCCGGGTTCAAGCAATTCTCCTGCCTCAGCCTCCTGAGTAGCTGGAATTACAGGCACCCACCACTACGCCCGATTAATTTTTGTATTTTTAGTAGAGACGGGGTTTCACCACATTGGCCAGGCTGGTCTCGAACTCCTGACCTCAGGTGATCCACCTGCCTTGGCTTCCCAAAGTGCTGGGATTACAGGCATGAGCCACCGAGCCCTGCCCAGGGTCCTAAACTTTCTATCAGTCACCCCTTCCTCTCTTTTTGCTTTGCTTCATCTAGCTCATCTGTCTCAATTATTTCCCACATGAACATGTCTGTTAAGAAACTCTCTTTTGCTTTCCTGTGAGCCAAGCTGCCTAGGAAATCCTTGATGCATAATCTATTCTTCCTTGTTTACCAGAGAAAGTGGCTGCTTTAAACATCCCTCTCCTGGAGGGATCCGCTGGCATGCATCTCATCACACCTTCATTTATCATCTTGTGATAGCATTAGTCATTTACGTACATACCCTCGGCTCACCTTAACATTTACTAAATAATCTCATGGTTCATAGCCCTGAACTAGTAAAACTGGTAAGCAAAGATACAGTAATGATTAACTCTTAGTCTTAATAAACAACTTGCTTTGTATTGAACAAAAAAATACGTACAATTCTATCTGTTATACACATCTTATATTTTGGGGTAAGCAGCGGTCACCGTATCATCTCTATCAAATAGATAGAAAACTGAAGCAAAGATAGGTGTGATTTGCTTAACTAGTTAGAGAAAGTGCTGAAAATAGAATTTGGGTTCCCTGGCTTTAATGTTCTTCCTACCACCTAATGTTACAGAACAAGAATGAATTGGACCCACTCCTCACATACAAAGAAGGCTAAAAATGACCGACAACTTTGTCTCATTAAACGTAAAATGAAACGAGATAGTATTATGCAGTTAAAATCCGGCAGTCTACGGAGATCCTTGTTTATAAAACAAATTCCAATTTTTTGCATAGCTTGGCTACACAACCACCACCACAACAACAAACTGCTGAGTCCCTTAGAGATGTACCTCATAATACTGAGATATTGCTATGTTCCGCTCAGGAAATACGTAGCAGGAACTTCTGACATTATACATGGTAGATTATATAAAACACAACAACCGTTTGGGATTTTTCCATTTATTTGGTATGTTATGAATCAGAACAAGGATTTCAGGCCTTCGTGCTTAAGGATCCTTATTATGTAGGAGGTATTGGCATGAGTCCTAAAATATTTAATCCAGGCAACTATTCACATTTTATATATAGCAACTGAAAACAGTGATAAGCTAAAACTGGTCTAGGTAGCAGAGAGAAGAGAAAGTATTTGAATAGATGAACATTTTCCCAACAATTTTTTTTTAGACCAGGAAATAAATAGCTTTATTTTTAGTGTGGATAGACTTAATACTGCAAACATAACTATTTTCTTGCAATGCATAAATATACTCTATATAGTGCGAATCAGCTAGGAAATTACAATACAGTGGACTTCAGCTTCCTGGTCAGATAATTAGAGGCCTGAGGTTTAAAAGCCCAGAGGAACTGAAGGGTGAGGCCATGGCACCAGAGGGAGAAGAGGCGTTAGCTAGTGAGTTCTTGCATTTATCATCCTAAAATGTTGGCCCCCAGCTGATGCAGCTGGAGCCTTGCTAGAATTGTTGGTAAATGAAACTATGTGCCTTTTTTGGGAGGTAGGGGGCTTGCAGGGAGGATGGTTTCATGCTGATTTTTTAAAAAACAAATAAACCAAAATGCTATTGTTCTTTTCACTTAAAATGTTTCATTTTTACTTAAGTCTGTAATCAACAAAGGGATTTTAGGAGGCCTTGTTGAAAATATAGATAAATAAGTTCTATTTGAATGTATAAAAATGTTTTTAAAAACAAGGTTAGCTCACTAGAGAAGTCAGATAGACAGATAGATAGATAGACTGATTTGGGATTGTAAATAATCTGTAAGTGACATTTATATTTTTCCTTGACTTGATTTGGAATTGGGAGGCTTAAACAGCTTTACATTAAATACAACAAAAGGACAAAATATAGAAAGAGCACATACATAGACACACAAGAAATCTTTCTAGAAGTGTGAAGGAAACATGTAGTAAAGAAAATAAGGATGTTATTTTCTTTTTTTTTTTTTTGAGACGGAGTCTCGCTCTGTCGCCCAGGCTGGAGTGCAGTGGCTCGATCTCGGCTCACTGCGAGCTCCGCCTCCCGGGTTCACGCCATTCTCCTGCCTCAGCCTCTCCGAGTAGCTGGGACTACAGGCGCCCGCCACCACGCCCGGCTAATTTTTTGTATTTTTAGTAGAGACGGGGTTTCACCGTGGTCTCAATCTCCTGACCTCGTGATCCGCCCACCTCGGCCTCCCAAAGTGCTGGGATTACAGGCGTGAGCCACCGCGCCCGGCCAAGGATGTTATTTTCTATGACGAAAAATGAAACAAGTAAGAGTGGACTTTACCCCATAGTTAAGGTAACCACTGGACTCTGTCATTATAAGTAATTATAATATGGAAGGTGACTTTCAGTTATGTTACCGTCTAACAGCTAAAATGTACTACGAGGGTTACTAGGAGCAAAGACTCCTATTTAAGGAGCTATGTGATATGTGTTTTCTAAGTATTTGCAGATAGATCTAGACTAATATGTCACTTTCTATTGGCAAGTTAATATAGTTCAGTGATTTCAGAGTTCGGACTCCGGACCCAGGATGCCTAAGTTCGCAACCTGGCTCTGCAATTCACAAAAGATGTGACTTTGGCCAAGATACTTAAACATACTGTAGTTAAATTTCCTCATCTGTGAAATGAAATTAGCAGTAAAATTTAACTCAAGAGGGCTGTTGATATTAAAGGAGATAATACATGCCGAGCAGTTAGAAATGGCATGGCACACAGTTGGTCCCCAATTAACCTTATCCTTTATTAATTATCACTTTAAAATTATTTTAAGTTAATATTCTAGTTTGTTTGGCTACAATTATAACCATGAGAGTCAAATAAACATACAGGGACTGAACCCACAAACTTGACCTCATTTGCCCAATGCTTTCAGGAAGTAAGGGAAGCAAACAAAGCAGAGAACACTCACATTGTGATCTGTCTACAGCAGCGGTTCTCAAACTGATTACTCAAGGTACCTTTATACTCCTAACTATTATTGAGGAGCCCCAAAGAGCTTTTGATTATGAGGATTATAACTATTGTTATTTACCACATTAGAAAATGAAGCTGACAATTAAAAAATTAATCATTAATTTATTTTAAAATAACAATGGCAATCTTGTTACATGCTAACTTAAAATATTTATCTTATGAAACATAACTGTATTTTCCAAAACAAACAAAAAAGATGACATGAATGGTATTGTTTTACGAGTCTGCAAATCTCTTTAATGTACATATTGTTTTGGTTGAAGTATGTCAAGGATACCAGTCTTCAGGGTACTCTAGAAGGGTCTCAGGGACACCCAGGGGTTCTTGATTGACCTCATGATACAAAGGCCTAACACCTCCGAAGAGAATACTTTAAGCAAAAGGCAAGACTGAGCAGGAAGACAAAGTCTAAATAAATATAGTGCTACTATTTTTGCAAAGTACAGATCAGGATCACTCTAATCAGTACCTGTTCATTGCTTTTCTGCTACCTTGCTTTAGTTCTTCTAGAGTGTTTCCAAGTGGCTATGTCCATACATTCGAAATACTTGAACACTAATACACTTCCTCAGTGGATGACACTGTCCATAGGATGTCCACTTAAGGTCCTTGGAAATGACATGTGACAAATAAGCAACAAATTCCATTGCAAGTGATGTTGTCAGAAAGATAGCAGGAGAATTCCTTAAGGACAACTTGTCATTGTTGCATAAACACAACTACAGATACAAATCCTCTGTTCTGGGAAACTTCTACATGGAAAATGACAGCCTGATTCTGGTCACTAAAATGGAAAGTTAACTAGAGCATGTTCCTTTTAAACATTTTTAAAAATATTTAAATATTTTAAAATAGTCTCTTGTATGACTAACTGGTGACTAGAAGGCCACAATTATGAGAGGCTGTACCCTTCAAAGATGAAGCTTTGCTTAAAATCTTAACAAATATTTATTGAATACATATATTCCAGGTTTTGGGGATCAAATAATGAGCAAGACACAGCCTGTGTTTAAAAGTCTGCAGCAGGGCTAGGTGCGCAGTGGGTCATGCCTGTAAATCCCAGCACTTTGGGAGGCTGAGACGAGAGCCTAGGAGTCTGAGATCAGTTTGGACTGAACATAGTGGGGCCCTGTCTCTACAAAAAATATTTTAAAAATTAGCTGGATGTGGTGGTATACACCTGTAGTCCCAGTTACTCAGGAGGCTGAGATGGGAGGATCGCTTGAACCTGGGAGTTCAAGGCTGCAGTGAGCTGTGATTGTGCTACCGCACTCCAGCCTGGGCAACGGAGTGAGACCTTGTCTCAAAAAAAAAAAAAAATATGCAGTACTCAAAACGTATCTTATGTTACAGATACAAGTGTTTTCAAAATATGACAATAATCACTGAATTACAGAAGTATGTAAATTTACAATATATCAAAATGATGTTGAGTTAGAATACAAAATAATCAATAATCCAAGACTAAATAAAGCTGAAACATGTCCACATTCTGAAAAGCAATTTTTAACATTATTGGCTTCTACTTTTCAAACTGGTTGCCATCACTCACTGTAACTTGACTGAAGAAAAAAATGGCGTTCACTACCCAACATTATTCTCTGGAAATGTTTGCTATCATGAATATCTACAAAGATATTCTTACAAAAATCTTACTTACAAAAGTAAAAAGAGACTCCTAAAATAAAAGAATTAAATTCCTTACAGATTCTTATGCTTAACCAGTGATTATTAGTAACTCTGAATATTTCCCTGAAATACACTGAAATTTATGTTACATAATCTAATTATATATTTATCAATAGTCCAATTAGAAGACACAGTTTAATTTTTATTACTAGGTTTTGCAATATATTCTGAGGATCATGATAAAACATTTAAAAAATACACATTTGCACTAGGATAGAGTTGGCAAACATATTTACTTTGCGACTAAAAATGTCTTAACATTATAAAGAGAATGACTTCGAAAAGATATCACATTATATTGTAAATTCTTTTTGGTCTTACAGATAACTTAAACTTGATTATCATCCAAATTTATAACTGACCTGAAGTAGCATCTTTATATTGTCACACAGAACAAATTTAGTTGGTAAGTAAATATTATATTTACTATACAACTAAAAGTTTCCATTTTACAACAAACACTATAATAGTCTCAGCAGCAAAAGACAAGTTTTGTGATTCCTTTTTTTGAGTTTGACTATATAAAATATCCTACTTGCCCCCAATTTTCTTAAGTGAAAATCAACAATAAAATGAGGGATTCCTCCAACAGTTAAATATGTATTTATTACTGGATCAATCATTGAAAAAATATATATATATAAAATAGGAAATATCTGAATTCAAAGATTTTCTATTTGGCATTATAGGGTAACTTCATAGGATTTAAAATTAATGCACATCAGTTGCTACTGAAGGATCTTATTATTAGCTGCCTCTAAAATGCACATTAAAATTGGATTACATTTGGGCTTTGTTCAATATTAGAGTCTAGGTTTTTTTCATGAGCATTATTGAAGAGTTAAACTTTAAAGTTAACTTTTCATCAATCATTTATGTCAAAACTAGTTCTAGTTCTTCCACACAGAAAATCTCTAAACAATATTGTAAAAACCACAAGCCGAACAGAAGCAGCAGGAAGTATTAATGATCATTCATGAAAATGCAATTATCTACTATACCCTCTTTGCAAGGATTTTATCCATAGCTCAGCTCATGCAGATAAAGTGTTCAGTCTTCCATTCAAGTCAGAGACAAAGGCAGGAGAGGAATAATTCTTCATTTTCCAGCAAAACCCAGTACAGCAACAGTATATGCCACTCTATTGTGATGGAACTTCTATATGATTCGTATCGGGTCAGTACCCTTCCAGAGTTACTGCTTAGGGCATGATAATTTCAAATTCAGTCTGTCATTTTATTACACATTTTTTCAAACAGCATGCCCACCAAAACAGAAAACACTGCACATATGGGCTGAGATCAAATGCTTCCACCATTTAGTTGATATATTCTGACAGGAGGCAGAAACAAGATGGTCTACTTTTATTTGGGCTTTCCTTTTGGATCTCAGATTTTTTAAACTTATTAATTAATAAAAGGCCAGAACTCTTCAGGTACATTCTTCAAGACTTGTTACAGCAAAGCTTATTCTCAAACCGTTCCCAGCAATGAGTATTTCTCAAAGCTGTCTAACTATGTAATTTATGATTATGCATATGTAAAGTTTTCAAATCCACAACTGATGGAACAGAATACACATCAAAATTTAACAGTACAGTTTAAAAGTTTTGGATGGGTAAGTTGATTATTTTTAGAGTGATATAACATGATTTTTAGGACTCACTTGCCAATATGCTTACATTACTAGTAAATTACAGTTGGCATTAATGTCTGGCATTCATGCACAATCTTATAGCTTTATTATGACTCTCAAAGATTACCCTTAACAAGTCTTTCTCTGAGACACACAGAATGTTTACAAAATCTCACTCAGATTAAAATTTCATAATTGTACATGTGCAATATTGCCACATTCCATAAAGGTCACGAAAGGTTAATCTTTTTGCAAAAAATATTCTGTCTTTAAGAGTACAAAGACGAAAACTGAATCCATTTAAAATAAAGATAAAAATTGTAAGTTTTCCAAATTGCTTTTTGTAACACTGTGAAATGACAGCTGTTTTCTCAAAACCATTAGTTTGTTTGTCCGCCTGATATTAGAACAAGCAACAATGTCCTCATTTTTATGATGTCTCATTCTAGTCATTACGACTATTTCACTAAATGTTTAAACACAATATTCAGGAATCTAAGGTGTTCTCAGAGTTAGATACACTGATGTTAACTGTGTAACATCACACAGTTAGATGAAAGGATACAGGTAGAAACAAGAGATCACATGAAAATTTTCAACTATACCATGATCTACATAGCATTAGGTGAATCCCTCAGAATCAAATACTTTAAAATTTCACAAACATAAAGCAAATATTTACTCCCTTTATCTACATAGTATCCCTTAAGGGGGAGATGGCTTACTATGCCAATTCTTTAAAATTATTAAACAAGATGACATATTTATATCTATGTGAAATTCTATTAAGATAGAAATAAAATTACATTTTCCAACTTCTAATTACATCCTTCATCTACCATTTATATGAGTTTCAAAAATAATTTTAATTCTATGTTTTCTCCCCAACTGTAAAATTTCATATTGCCTCTTGTAATTAATAAATCAGAAAAAGCTGAATTTTAAAGCTGTCAGATTTCTCTTGAAAAAAGTGCAACCACATAAAACTTTTTATGCTCTTGGATTTACCAGGCTTTTCCTGCACTCCTAATCGCCCCCTGTCTTTTTGTATTTGGTTATGCATCCTCTTAAGGCAGGCCTTAGCTGAACTCACTCCAAATTACATCACAGGCAAAACATATCTAGAGTCCAGATCGGAACAAAACAGAAAGAAACGACACAGTCCATTGTCCTACACATATTTAACTCAAGTGATCCGTGGTGCAAACAGGTTAATTTCCTTCCTACCCAGCAACAAACATTTTTTAAAAGGCACAACTATTCAGGGCAAAACAGAACTTCTATAAGGAAAGTACATTTCATTTAGAAGCTGTAAATGCTTACTTGTTCTGGGAAGCTCTCTCCCTCTTCCACTGCCATTCTCTGTGGCCAAGTAAGAAACCTGATAACTCAATTAGTTAACACTTTGGACAGAGCATCACATCTAAAAATATCTGCCTTCGGAAATGTAAAGGTTTCTCCCACTTCCTAGGAAGGAGGTAGGAGCTGGTCAGAAGCAACTAACTGGAGTATTTAAATGGGGGGTGGGCGGGGCAGACAAGAGTGCAGAATCTGCCTGGGCCCTTACAGACAGCATAGCACCTCCCAGAATTCCCCACGACTTACCATATTGGCTATGTGGATTTAGTCATGATATGTGGAATACCGAGAATAGCAGGGCAATCAGCTGGGGATTGCACCCTGGCTTTCTGGCTGCTTGGAATCACTCATGAGACCAGCTTTTGTCATTCCGCTTATCAGCACTTTCCTCTGTACGCACGCTACTCTGACATTCCTTCTAAAGACAATACCACCATTTTCTCCTCTGTCTTTCTGGAATCCAGTCAGGCTTGACTTTTACTATTGGGCTTTTTAAACTTTTAATTTCCTTCCCTGTATTAGCTTTTCTAATGAATATATGTCTGCGTAGACATGTATACCTACAGTTATATACACACTCACACACACACACATGCACACTCTGAGGGCATACTTTACTGCTGAGGAGATTTACTTTACTAAACCAATTTCCTTTTATCAAAGGGCAAACGCAACCGATGATCATCTTTTTAAAAAATACAGCACTATGCCAAACTCGTGTATAACCAGGGGGAGAGAAAAAAAAACAAACAACTCATTGAATACTTCTGAGAGAGAGATATATATATATACACACATACACACTATATCTTGGTGTGTGTGTGTGTGTGTATATATATAGTGTATATATAGTGTATATATCTATAGTGTATATATAGTATATATTGTATATATATACTATATATACTATATATATACTATGTATACTATATATACACTATATATACACTATATATACAGTATATATACACTATATATAGTATATATATAGTATATATACAGTGTACTATATATACACTATATATAGTATATATATATAGTATATATAGTGTATATATAGTATATATAGTGTATATATACTATATATAGTATATATAGCATATATAGCATATATAGTATATATAGCATACATAGCATATATAGCATATATAGCATATATAGTATACATATATAGTATAGCATATAGTGTATATATAGTATATAGTGTATATATAGTATATATATAGTATATAGTGTATATATAGTATATATATAGTATATAGTGTGTATATATAGTATATATAGTATATAGTGTATATATATAGTATATATACACACACACACGCAAACATATACACACACATACACACACACACATACACAAATTTTTTTTGTTTTTTGAGACAGAGTCTCACTCTGTCACCCAGGCTGGAGTGCAGTGGCAGGATCTTGGCTCACTGCAATCTCCGCTTCCCTGGTTCAGGCAATTCTCCTGCCTTAGCCTCCTGAGAAGCTGGGACTACAGGTGCCCACCACCACGTCTTGCTAATTTTTGCATGTTTAGTAAGGATGGGGTTTCACCATGTTTGCTAGGCTGGTCTGGAACTTCTGAGCTCAAATGATCTGCCCTCCCCAGTCTCCCAAAGTGCTGGGATTACAGGCATGAGCCACTGCACCCGGCCCAGATAAATATTTTTTACTTAGCTTTTTTCAACTAATAAAATTCAGCTTTTCAGATATGCAACACTTTTTGGCAACTTTTTACTGTTCTCACACTTCAGATAACTTTCTACTGTTCTCACACAAGAATCAGAGCCCTAAAGAACCCATCATTATAACAACCTGCATTTATATTTTATTTAGTACAGTTCTAATCAATAGTTCTCTTAAACCTTTAAGGCTTGAAGGAACGTGACCATGGTAGGCTCAGTTAAGCTTCAGGAAGATCAGTGTGTAAGTCTATTCACTCAGCACATAATTTACACAGAGACTACTAAGCGCCAGACATTATTCGAGGTACTGGGGTATAGTGGGGGAGGAAAAACAATGAATAAAACTGAGAAAATCCCTATTTTTTATGAAATTTATATATACCAGCAGATGTGGGAAGACAGATGATAAACCATAAACATAATAAATAACTTGTTGAATATGTTCAAAGTGATAAATACTATCGGAATAAATAGAGCAGGGAAGGGGGAATCATAAGTGTGTGTTTAGGAAATGGGTATATAGCTTTAACAGTGGCAATAATGTCATAATGTCTCCGGAATTGGTGGGTTCTTGGTCTCACTGACTTCAAGAATGAAGCTGTGGACCCTCACGGTGAGTGTTACAGCTCTTGAGGCCGCGCGTCTGGAGTTGTTCCTTCTGATGTTCAGATGTGTTCGGAGTTTCTTCCTTCTGGTGGGTTCATGGTCTCGCTGGCTCAGGAGTGAAGCTGCAGACCTTCGTGGTGAGTGTTACAGCTCTTAAGGCGGCGCGTCTGGAGTTGTTCGTTCCTCCCGGTGGGCTCGTGGTCTCGCTGGCTTCAGGAGTGAAGCTGCAGACCTTCCCGGTGAGTGTTACAGCTCATAAAAGCAGCATGGACCCAAAGAGTGAGCAGTAGCAAGATTTATTGCAAAGAGCGAAAGAACAAAGCTGCCACAGTGTGGAAGGGGACCCGAGCGGGTTGCCACTGCTGGCTCGGGCAGCCTGTTTTTATTCTCTTATCTGGCCCCACCCACGTCCTGCTGATTGGTAGAGCCGAGTGGTCTGTTTTGACAGGGCGCTCATTGGTGTGTTTACAATCCCTGAGCTAGACATAAAGGTTCTCCACGTCCCCATCAGATCAGTTAGATACAGAGTATCAACACAAAGGTTCTCCAAGGCCCCACCAGAGCAGCTAGATACAGAGTGTCGATTGGTGCACTCACAAACCTCGAGCTAGACACCGGGTGCTGATTGGTGTATTCACAATCCCTGAGCTAGATACAGAGTGCCGATTGGTGTATTTACAATCCTCGAGCTAGACATAAAGGTTTTCCAAGGCCCCACCAGAGTAGCTACAGAGTGTCGATTGGTGCATTCACAGACCCTGAGCTAGACACAGGGTGCTGATTGGTATATTTACAATCCCTGAGCTAGACATAAAGGTTCTCCAAGGCCCCACCAGAGCAGCTAGATACAGAGTGTCAATTGGTGCATTCACAAACCTCTCTGAGCTAGACACAGGGTACTGATTGGTGTGTTTACAAACCTTGAGCTAGATACAGAATGCCAACTGGTGTGTTTACAATCCTTGAGCTGGACATAAAGGTTCTCCACATCTCCACCAGACTCAGGAGCCCAGCTGGCTTCACCCAGTGGATCCTGCACCAGGGCTGCAGGTGGAGCTGCCTGCCAGTCCCGCGCCGTGTGCTTGCACTCCTCAGCCCTTGGGTGGTCGATGGGACTGGGCGCTGTGGAGCAGGGGGCAGCGCTCGTTGGGGAGGCTCGGGCTGCACAGGAGCCCAAGGAGGCGGGAGAAGGCTCAGGCATGGTGGGCTGCAGTCCCCAGGCCTGCCCCGCAGGAAGGCAGCTAAAGCCTGGCGAGAAATTGAGCACAGCGCTGGTGGGCTGGCACTGCTGGGGGACCCAGTACACCCTCCGCAGCCGCTGGCCAGGGTGCTAAGTCCCTCATTGCCCGGGGCCGGCAGGGCCGGCCAGCTGCTCCGAGTGCGGGGCCCGCCAAACCCACGCCCACCCGGAACTCCAGCTGGCCTGCAAGCGCCACACGCAGCCCTGGTTCCCGCTCGCGCCTCTCCCTCCACACCTCCCTGCAAGCCGAGGGAGCCGGCTCTGGCCTTGGCCAGCCCAGAAAGGGGCTCCCACAGTGCAGCAGTGGGCTGAAGGGCTCCTTAAGTGCTGCCAAAGTGGGAGCCCAGGCAAAGGAGGCACCGAGAGCGAGCGAGGGCTGTGAGGACTGCCAGCATGCTGTCACCTCTCGATAATAATGTAGATGGGGAGGATTTTATACAAAATATTATGTTGAACCATATGAAATTGCCATTTTTATAGTTTAAAACCAAGCGTATACCAGCAATTTTATGTGGATCAACATGATATATCAGCTATTCATTATTATAATATCAGACATTATAATAACATTTATCAAACATGCAAGGCGCTATATTAATTTCTTTACATACATTATTTTAGTTCTCACAGCAATGTTGTGAAGCAATTTCTCTGTTTGTGAGAAAGAAGCTAGAGTTCAGAGAGATCAAGAACTTGCCAAGGTCAGCAACTAGTAAATAGGCAGTATTTATATCCAATTCTACATGATTCTAAAGATAAGGCCACATGCTGACAGCAAATAGTAAACATACGTCTTCTTGACTACCATAGTATTTTAAAAGAAATTTGAATTAGCAAAACAATTTTGAGCAAAAACAACAAAGCTAGAGCTATCAGACTACCTGGCTTAAAAATATATTACAAAGCTATGTAATCAAAACAGTCTGGTATTGGCCAAAAAAAAAAAAAAAAAAAACCTGACAATTTAGAACAATGGGACAGAATAGAAGGCCCGGAAAAAATCTGTGTGTCTAGTCAATTGAACTTTGGCAAGGGTGCCAAGAATGCACAATGGGGAAAGGATAGTCTCCTCAGTAAATGGTGCTAGGAAACCAGGATATCCACACGCAGAAAAATGAAATCAGATTTTATCTAACACTACATACAAAAATGAACTCAAAATGGATTACGGGCTTAAATGTAAGACCCCAAACCACAGAACTATAGAAGAAAACACAAGGCAAAACTTCTCATAACATCGATCTGGGCAATGATTTTTTGCATATGATGTCAAAAGCTCAGGCCACAAAAGCGGAAATTATTAAATGAGACTACATCAAACTAAAAAGCTTCTTCATAGTAAAGAAAACAATCAACAAAATGAACCAGCAACTTAGGATTCAGAAAAAATATTTGTGAACCATACA